>NC_047524.1:23061002-23113231 GCF_902827115.2 Pseudochaenichthys georgianus
ACTAATTGACAGCTATAGATTGTTGACATGGACACATATTTGAGCTCATTATTTAGTGTACTGTCTAAAGGCTCTATGGTGAACATGTTTTTTTCCTCCCTCAATCTCAATTTCTGAAATCACCAAATGCCTTCAACCTACTTACTGAGGCCAGAGACCAATATGGAAATATACAGGACGCAACTCCAATCATATTTAACCACCTGTCATATATCAGTAAGCAGAACAGACCACATGAACAGACTCTTCCGGGCTTACTCTACCGAACATGTTTTTACCCTCTTAAGGGGAACCCGATCGTTGATGCGCAAGGAGTCAAATGCTTATAATTAATGCGAACATCACTGTGCAAAAATAAATTGGAGAAACATGTCGGGTCTAATAAAGACAAATGGAAGGCTGAGCTCTTGGGAAAAAATGCAAAGCTAAAAAACAAGTTTAAAAAAACACAACTGTCTTATTAAGTTTGCTAAAGTGCTCGGACTTTAATTGATACTAAACTGGAAATACTGTGCTTGTTAATTAAAAAAGATTTGTGCGGCTTTGAGGAAATGGCACGTTGAATAAATGGCACTTCTCATCTTTTTACACAAACATTATTTTTTCAAATTGACATGGTGTAGATGGAAAATATTTGAGAATAAAAGAAAAACAAGGTTTGTAGCTAGTTAACTGTGTTTTTTGGCCATGATGTATGTCTCTGCTCCCTTGAGTCCTTAACATTGAAAGTGTTTCCTTTCCCCACTCATCATGAAAGTGAAATCTCAATCTGTTCAACCCACCGACTGAAATGCCAAAGTAAATGTGAAACTATAGTTCATTATCATTTCACTCTGCCTTGCTGAGGCAATCAAGATAATTAAATACAGTTCAATCTTAATGATGAGCAACTCAGAAAAGAGGTCCATTTTGGTGGGTAGCGTGGGAGGGAGGATTAATAGGTGCTGAAAGTACTGTAACTATAAATACCCATTACATAGACGTGTCAAGTCAAAAAGCAGGATGTCTTTGACTTGCATTAGCTTGTCTCCCTGACCCAGTCTGTCTCTTTGTTTTTCCCGTCTGCCCGTCTGTCTGGAATTCCATATCAGCTCCGAAAGATGGAGAAAGCTTCCATTGTTTTTAAGCAACCGAGACCAAACCCACACCCTCTTGCCATGGAAGAGAGGGGGGAAGGCGAAAGAAGGCCAGGCTAAACAGAGACAGTGACCTCACGTCCTCATCCACCAGTGGTTACCAGCAATGCCGGGATTCCCGAAATGAGGGGGCGATGCAAACAAGGATGGGCATTGTCCAAAACAGGCAGTCAGCGCTCTGGGGCAGGAGCGAACTGAAACTGAGGAGAGTCTGAGGAAGTGCTGTGTCAGGATTGTGACATAGCATATCAGTGAAACTGCACTGAGGAGGGTAGGCAGGGGGGAGGGATCCAAAGTGGAAGAGGGGGGAAGAAAACAAGCTGTAAAGCTCAGGCAAGTAGGCCAAGGCCAATGATAACAGGCTTGAGACTCCATTGAAACTGTAATAATGACACAGTAAACAAAACATAACTTTATAATAAAATACTTGAAGAGAGCTGCTGTACTATATTACTGCCCAAATGATACAGTTCAGATACCTGCCATGGTAGTTTAGTTTTCCATAGGACTACTGTTGTTCAGAAAAAGCAACAAGAAATGTCCCAGTATGTACGGACAAGATTGCAGGAGAAAACACTCCCTCAGTAATTACAGTTAAGGTTTCCTCAAGCTCAGTAGTTACCTCAGCTGCACCAGAGTTATTTTCTAAGCCATGACAGAGGAGCAGAGCTTGTAGTGGTGACTTCCAGGTGGAGTGAGGTGATGCAGAAAGAAAGCTAGGTAGACTCAAACTAATATAAATCCGGACTTTTACACAACGTTCTATGTAAAACCCTAACCTAAAATCAAAAAGATTAAAGCCAATTTTTACGTACCGTATCCGCAAGAATGCAAATATCTTCTATGGTTAGAGAAAAAAATGAGAAAAGAAAAATCCAGAAAATCACATTGTCTGATTTTTAAAGAATTTATTTGCACATTATGGTGGAAAATAAGTATTTGGTCAATAACAAAAGTTCATCTCAATACTTTGTTATATACCCTTTGTTGGCAATGACAGAGGTCAAACGTTTTCTGTAAGTCTTCACAAGGTTTTCACACTGTTGCTGGTATTTGGCCCATTCCTCCATGCAGATCTCCTCTGGAGGCAGTGATGTTTTGGGGCTGTCCGCTGGGAAACACAGACTTTCAACTCCCTCCAAAGATTTTCTATGGGGTTGAGATCTGGAGACTGGCTAGGCCACTCCAGGACCTTGAAATGCTTCTTACGAAGCCACTCCTTCGTGGCCCGGGTGTTGTGTTTGGGATCATTGTCATGCTGAAAGACGCCAGCCACGTTTCATCTTCAATGCCCTTGCTGATGGAAGGAGGTTGTCACTCAAATCTCACGATACATGGCCCCATTCATTCTTTCCTTTACAAAGATCAGTCGTCCTGGTCCCTTTGCAGAAAAAAACAGCCCCAAAGCATGATGTTTACACCTCCATGTTTCACAGTAGGTATGGTGTTGTTTGGATGCAACTCAGCATTCTTTCTCCTCCAAACACGTCTAGTTGAATTTTTACCAAAAAGTTCTATTTTGGTTTCATCTGACCATATGACATTCTCCCCAATCCTCTTCTGGATCATCTAAATGCTCTCTAGCAAACTTCAGACGGGCCTGGACATGTACTGGCTTAAGCAGGGGGACACGTCCCTGGCGGCGTAGTGTGTTACTGATGGTAGCCTTTGTTACTTTGGTCCCAGCTCTCTGCAGGTCATTGACTAGGTCCCCCCGTGTGGGTTCTGGGATTTTGCTCACCGTTCTTGTGATCACAAGAACGGTGTAGCCTACAGACATTTGACCCCACGGGGTGAGATCTTGCGTGGAGCCCAAGATCGAGGGAGATTATCAGTGGTCTTGTATGTCTTCCATTTTCTAATAATTTCTCCCACAGTTGATTCTTCACACCAAGCTGCTTACCTATTGCAGATTCAGTCTTCCCAGCCTGGTGCAGGTCTACAATTTAGTTTCTGGTGTCCTTTGACAGCTCTTTGGTCTTGGCCATAGTGGAGTTTGGGAGTGTGACTGTTTGAGGTTGTGGACAGGTGTCTTTTATACTGATAACGAGTTCAACAGGTGCCATTAATACAGTTAACGCGTGGAGGACAGAGGAGGCTCTTAAAGAAGAAGTTACAGGTCTGTGAGAGCCAGAAATCTTGTTTGTTTGGAGGTGACCAATACTTATTTTACCGAGGAATTTACCAATTAATTCATTAAAAATCCTACAATGTGATTTCCTGGATTCTTTCCCCCCATTCTGTCTCTCATAGTTGAAGTGTACCTAGGATGAAAATTACAGGCCTCTCATCTTTTAAGTGGGAGAACTTGCACAATTGTTGGCTGACTAAATACTTTTTTGCCCCACTGTATATCAACAGTTTAGGTGAAAATGTGGATGAAGCTACTTTACATTTTTATGCGGATGATACCGTGATGTACTGTGCAGGTCCCTCCATTAAGGAGGCTGGTGTTAAATTACAGGCTTGTTTTTAACATTATTCAGACTCAGCTCGCTGAGCTTAAGCTTCTTTTAAATGTTGATAAAAACCAAGGTAATGCTCTTTTCTAAGCTAAAAAGACTACAAGACACTTTGGATATTGTTACTATGCAAGGACAAGTACTCAAAGTAGGTTACCTGTTATAAATACCTAGGTATCTGGCTTGATGATTGTATAACTTTTAAACTTCAGGTCATTAATCTGCTTAAAAAGCTGAGGGTTAGACTAGGTTTCTTTTTCAGAAACAAGTCCTGTTTCTCATTTGAAGCCAGGAAAAGGCTAGTCACTGTGACCTTTTTACCTGTGCTGGACTATGGTGATTTGTTATATATGAATGCACCTGCCCATTGCCTGAACAAGTTAGATGCCGCCTATCACAGTGCCCTGAGATTTGTTACCAACCTGTATGCCAAGGCAGGTCTGCCTTCACTAACTGTACGGAGGCTCAGTCATTGGTACATGTTCATTTACAAAGCCATGTTGAGTAAACTACCTTTTTATATCTGCTCTCTGATCTCTCGACAAATTGAAAGTACTTATTGCCTGAGATCTCATGATGTTGTTTTATTAAATGTGCCAAGTGCTAGGACTATCTTAGGGAAGAAAGCTTTTAGTTGTGCAGCTCCACTAACTTGGAACTGTCTGCAAACATGTTTAAAACTGAGCACTTTGGTTCCCCTGCATCATTTAAAACTCGGCTGGTGACATGCTGTTTGATACTCATGGTACCTGTCACTGTAAATAGAGTTTGTAAACTGTATCCTGTACATTATGTTGTATGTCATTCTTATTGTTGTTCTGTTGTTGTTAGTTACATGTGTAACTAATGTCCTGCAGGTTACCCTTGAAAAAGAGATCTTTTGATCTCAAGGGGCTTTCACCTGGTTAAATAAAGGCTACAAACAAACAAACAAATATATAGTACTGAATGTTCTGACTTTGAGTTAACAAGGTAGCACTTGAATGCTGCAGGAAGACATTGGTCGAACATAGAGGGAGAGAAGCACTGAGCCAAAAAGCAATGTCCGCGTGCTGCGGCGTGTGCGTGTTTGTGTGTAGACATGAGAGTCTGTACAGACTCTTCACTGAATTGATTTTATACGCTCTGCTGAAGGCTGTGTGTGCCAAAACAAATCTATGTGGTTTTTTTCATGAATAGGATAAGCCCTGCGGAAAATGTACAGATTTGATACATAGAAAAAAACAAAAGATGCAATAATCACAATCTTGACTATATGAAAGCTTGAGATTTAACATTTGATGAAATGAACAGAAAAATAATCTATCTACATACCTTCTAGTGCATGTTGTATAGAAGGAACATTTTTCAACGGGCTCTCTCCACAGGGGGTAAATATCATAACCTTCAACAATACTCGCTGGTTTAATCTGGACCTCATAATCCAATTATTTTGACAACGCACTGGCTAAACCTGTGTCAAGTGAATAAGCCTTAACTTGGCTTATGATAAAAACCTGTCACCTCTAATACGTAAATCACTGATACCTTGCTTTTGAAATAGCACATATCTTTATAAGCAATGTATAATCGTATTACATTAGATATTAGGATTTGATTTCAATATCAATGTTGAAAAACTGCATATTAAGAATATATTGGATTACCAATCCCATTTAGCATTTTGGGTATTCATGTAGGAGTGTGTCCAAGCCAATGTGAAAAAGCAAAGCTGGTTGACAAAGATTAAAGAATATAAGCATTTAAACAAAACATATGTTCTTTCTGCTTATTGATTCATTTACATATGTTCTAATTACACAGCACAACTGGTCGTTCACCGTTATAGGGTTGAAGGAAAAAAAATAAAGAAAATAGTTTGTGATAAATAAATATTAAAGAGGATGAGCAGTATAGTTCACAAATAACCTTATTATGTGTAGTTGAATTATTGTGCTAGTGATAAAAGGCCAGTATTTTTTTTTTAGAATGGTTAAAATCATGCAAAATAAGTCTAAAATGGGCGGGGAAATGAAATCCCGTCAATTCCATAAATGTAATCCTTTACAAAATAGTTAGAATGGTATGGGGTTGGCAGTCTCAGGTAGTGAGCTTGATAAGGACTTGCTGCGCCTGGTGTAAATATCCTCAAGGCCAGTAGAGCATTGCGTATTATTTGTTCAGCTATTCAAAGCACTTTGCCATGCCTGTTTTGTGCCATTTCCCTACCAGGCAGGGATGTTCCGCTTCAAGATACTCTTAACAGTGCAGGAGTAAGTGTTCCTTGATATTTGATGGGATACATATCATTTTTTTAGGCATCTGCGGTGAAACAGTCTTCCCTTTCACTCGATTAAAAGACTACAGTGATGCTAGCAATGCCGTGAGCTAACTGCAAAAATCAGCAAGCCAAAGTGCTAACACTTACAATGCGAACATCTTGATGTTTAACAGGTACAAATGTTAATCTTGTTTATTGTTTGAGAATGACGATATCTGACAACAATCACTAGACGTTAAGTATAGCTAAGGCTAATGTGAATTTCGTGATAAAGTATTGGATGAATTGATACATTCTGGGTGTTTCTCAATGTTGAGGAAGGCTCCTCCAGAACCACTATTTCAAGGATACTACGTCATCGAGTCCCGCCGAAGGACTGTTCCAATGTCCAGGATCCCTGGAATTCTATCGACGCTGGCGTCCTTTGTTGCGGGAAATTTCGAGGCTGCACATATGTATCCTCCGTGGTCTTAAAATCCCACAATGCTTTGCGCACGGACCAATTTCCAAACAATTTGGCGGAAATCACGCTCCATTTAAGGCGGGGCCTCGCATATGACGCACACCTGCACACCTGTTAGCCTGTTCCACCATTCTTTGTTTTCCGAGGCTAGGAAGGATTCTTGCCTCGCTTCTGAAGGACCTGACTCGGAAGACATATCCTACCAAGGAAGCGTCCTTGACATTGAGAAACACCCTTTGACTTCATGATGAATACCCAGAGGATTACCAAACTCGTATTATGTATCCTCTAGGGCAGTGGTTCTCAACTGGTGGGTGCGACCCACTCGAAACGAGTGTGAGTGAAGAAAAAGAAATCGAAAAAAAAAGAAGAAAAAAAAAAAGTACCGGAGACCATAAACGGTTTTGAAAACTTCAGTTTAGAATCAAGATTGTTGCCGGAAGTCCCCACGGAGAATAACTTTGCGGTATAACTAATTATTCTTTATATATCCATGGGTACAACTTCAGATAAAAATGAACACATAATGAAATATGAACCCCGGTTTGATGATTGACAGGTCACAGAACAATGGGAGCTATCTACCCTTACCCACAATTTAAAGTAATTCACACACACTATCTCCTCTTTGCTCTTCTCTCTGTGTGGAGCAGCAGGTTCAGCTGTCAGAACTAAGTGAAAAACAAACAATGGCATAACATGTTATTAATATGTCGGGTAGTAATATATTTATTTATTTTCTTCTCAGTGTGTACCAGAATGCGTAGTTTATATGTTAGTATTTCTGAAAATCTCCTGGGGGACAATCCCCCCAGACCCCCCTTCTGCGGTTGGGTTTTCAGCATGTGTGAAAAGTGTATATATTACAGCACCATTTTGTGTTGAATAGATTTGAGTGGTTCAACTTTTCGGGTCGCGATTTATTGACAAAGGAAAAAGTAGGTCCCGAGGTCTGACTAGTTGAGAACCACTGCTCTCGGGAACTCAAATATCTGTTGCATATATTAAGGTTGGCTCTTTCTGTTTAACTAAAAAATACATTATTTCTGAGAGGAAACATAAATGGAACCCATATTTCATGGCAATCCATTCAATAGCTGTCAAATATTGGACCAAAAAGTGTCACCCTTGCTGGTGGCGATGGAGAAAAAGGTCAGAGGATCATCACAGTTGTTACAAGTTATCCTACTGGGACCCTGAATGTCTGGAGAAAATGTAACTGAAACTATATAATATATCTATATATATATTTCGGACAGATCTACAGACTGAAAAGAATAGAGCCCACAACCATTGGCATTGCAGAAAACACAATACCATGAAGTATTGTTGGATAAGAGACAAAACTACTCTAGTTAAATGAGTGACTTATTGACACTAATAGGCATTTGTCATAAAGCAGTGATTCCTTTACGCTACAATTTAGGTGAGCCTGAAGTATTGTGAGTGTGCTGCGGATAAGGGAAGAACTCAACAGAAACAGTGTTTTCCTTTAAGAACAAATTGTACACCTAATTTGGGCATCTTTACACTGAATAGACCCAAGTTGACAGAATTATGTCCTTCCTGTGCCATCCGTCTGTACCATCTCCCATCCAATATGTATCTTAGGCCAATGAGAGAGGGACTGGCATCTGAAAATGCAAGATAATTATATAGGCCAAATGTGATTTTATAGATGCTGGCAACCTGATCCAATAAATCGCTGTAGACTTGAAAAGTGTTAGGCATTACAAAAAAAAAATCTCCCAAGTATTAAATTAATCTCTGTTAGTCTCTAATTGAAGTGTGGGCTCACACCCTGTTTCGCCCCCGGAGAGTGCCAAGTCTAAGATCATGCTAAATTGCTCTTGTCATGTGTTTAAGACACTTGGCATTCTCAAGCCCAATGGTTTTTTTTAACCGTGATTTGTGCTGTTGTGTCCAAAACACTACAACTTGTTGACAGAAAAAGCACTTTTCTGACTACTTTAATGTTAATTAAGTGACTGTTATAGCCCAGTATCAATCCAATGTTAGGAATGATCCTATACTCTCCCTTGGCTCTTATGTCTCTTGTTTCTTCCCATCCATCAGCTGGTGTTTAAGAATTACCAAACTGCTTTGCACCAGACATCCTTGGTAGCAAACAAATAGCCGGCATACTAAAAGCATTCCCAGACCTGTCACAAAACCTTGCCAATAATACACTCCAATAAAAGTTGGAATGCATTATTCCCTGTAGCAGGAAGGAAGCAGGAGCAACAGTTGGTACACTATGCCCAGGTTGACATACTCCTGCTTTATGGGCCGTCGGAGGTCCATTGTTGGAATATTAACAGGGGACGAGCCGGAGCAGCAGATAGGAAGTGCTCACCAATACTTGGCATTCAGGATTACCAGGGGGTAACGTGAAGTCGGGAATGTTTCCTTTTCCTAGTTGGAGTAGTGGGAGTTGTCCCGATATCTCAATTATAAACAATGTCTCATTGTCTGAAGCCATAACTTCTCCTAGGAGTCTTGGACTGGCAGTGGCTCAGTCAGTAGGGGCTTGGACTGGGAGCTGTAGGGTTGCCGGTTCAAGTCCCCGACCAGACCTAAAATATGGAGTGTGGACTGCTACTTGGAGAGGTCCCAGTTCACCTCCTGCCCTGCCGTGGTGCCCTTGAGCAAGGCACACGTTTTAATTGGTTTTGGACCTTTCAGTGGCTTCAAGTCAGATTTTGGTCTTTTCATTGTATTTTTCATTGATAGATTTTAGATTAGCTTTTAATTAGCAACATCCCGCTTTAATTTGGCCTTTCAATTCTTCTTGTTGATACTTATAATTAATTATTTTAATGTAATTATTGTCTTGACTATTTTATCCCATTGTATTCCTTGGCATCTTATTTATCATGTACATCTGCTGCATGTTTGCTGATAGGTTTGAACATTTATCCGGAATTTAATTTCTTGTTTCCTTTTTCTTGTTTGCCATTTCGCAAAAGCACTTTGAACTGCATCCTGTGAATGAAAAGTGCTAAGCTCTAACTGTATCATTATTATCAAAATTATCTGCATTTTGGGTCACGAAAAGAAATAACACCCAATTTCAGGGTAAACATGTAAGGAAATTCAGGATTTTAACAGCAATAAAATGTCAAAGCAGGTCACTCCGACTCCAACAGTATGTTAGAAGGTTTAGAAGAACCTGGAGTGTAATTTAAAACATAAATAGAAACATCTATCATCACTTGACAAGCCTGGTGAAGTTGACATATTATAAAATAGGTATATCCGTAGGCTGAACCCACCAGCAGTAACTATGTCCCTACACAATTCAAAATGAGTGTTTCCTTGTTCATGTTAAATCTATAAATTGCTCAGCTAATTAAACACATTGAGGTAATTAATTGTTGCTCAGATGGGGAAACAGCGCCAAACACCAACAAATCCACACTATGAAATAGAGACCATTGGTTTCTGGAATATACAGTACAGCGTAGCTAGATCGAGCCGGCGTCTGCACCAAGGGCAATAAGTGGAAACATGTTGTATCTACAGAGGCCGTCAGTGCTGGGTAGCCCCTGTTCTTGGACGCATACACACAGACTCAGAAAGATGCAAATCAAATGTTCAATGCCTGCACGCATCAGTGGACGAGTGTAGACCAGACAAATGATACATTACAGACAAAGCAGGGGACAGAGGGCCTGACAAATAGTAGTATTAGGTGAGTAAAAAGTAAGGTTGCGTTTGGAGATAACTGTTTGTATGTACTGCATACTTACTCCTATCTCATGCTAGAAGATAAAGAGTGTATTTCATTTGGGCGCAAGCCACTGTATAAAGGAGGTATTACAAGTACATGTACTGTTAAATATTACACAGTGCAGTTTACTCCACATGTGACAAGTCTGTTCGAAGACAGCTAGAGGTTCACTTTAAATGCCAGTAAAATATAAATAAATATAGATAATATAGATTTGTTCAATGGATTCATTGCACATGCATTATATTTACTGGATTGAAAAAAAACACCTATTATGGTCCTTTCTTGGCTATTTATATAGTTTAACTCCCACATTGGTTATACCGTTTAATTAAAATGGGCCCAATTCTGCTCATTTTCAGGTTCATATTTGTATTTGTCTCCTCTACTGTGACATGTCCCATGCTTTAATGTTCAGAAAGCTTTGTATTCTTCTCATACTGTCTGTGCTGCAGCACCTCTTTTCACCCTCTGTCTGAAACAAATCCTCATCATCCACTGAATAAGGGAAGAAAGAAATAACCACGTTATGCAACGACACATCTTCTACGTAAGAGATTTAAGTAATATTGCTCTCCTCCCTCCTTTCCTGCCTCTGTCATTTCCTCCGCTCTGCTCATTTTTCCAAGCAACTCGTGGGTAGTTACTCTTTTGTATTCCTGTTACTAAGTTGGGTCACCTCCTCTCTGCTAGGCTTACATTAAATGCTCACTAGGCTGCAGGACTGACTGGAATAGCGTGTTGTTCCTGATAAGCATCTGGGAATTGTTATTCTGTGACAGTTTCAATAAGAAACTGCTGATGAATGGTTGCATACTTATATGATTTTCCAATAGGTTTGGCGATGTGTCCTTATTTACTGAGTGGAACAAATGTAGTGTAAACATGCTTTCCTTCAATAACACTATACTGGGCCTTTCAACCAACTTAGTTCACTTCCCATGGTAAAATCCACATTGCCTGTTCTGTACTATTTATAACTTTTTAATATGTTTCTCCGCAATTAAGGAATCTGTCACAAGTTGCCTTATAACTACCGACTGGAATCAATTAAATGTTCAGGTCGACAGCTATAAAGTGTCAGAGTGGTTAAGTCATGATTACACGTAGGAAGGCACTCGCTAATCACTTTATGATTTATTTCCATGTTAAAGTGAACAATGGCTCCCTGTCTACCCTGAATAAACCCATTAGCCCGGCACATGACTCTCCGCAGGCTATATAGATTCATGGAGCTAGTGCAAGTTAACATGAGTGACCAGTTCAAAGCAAGTCTTTGGATCTGCCCTGGTGGCCAATTAGCTGTGATCTGGATGCTATTTAGCCTATATCAATGGCAAGAAGTGCATTGCCATTGATGTTTGCACCCTAGCAACGATGCAATACATTTGGACTTTGCTCATAGAACTGCTATAAAAGGTTTAGTCCTCTGTGGTAATTAAGTCTGTTTCCTGCATCGTGGTTTCAACGTTGAAAGTACTTTTCTTAGTAATTACTAAGGTTTTGAAGATTTTTCATTAATGTTTCTGTTTTGTTTGAGAGAATAAAGTCAGCGGTATTGACTCAATACTATATTGACCCACTATACATTTAGTAAAGGCCAATTACTCCACCCTACTGAAACAGATACAATACGTCTGAGCTGTACACCCAGTAAGGGCTACACATTTAAATTACCATGTTATGAGAATCCATATTTGACACAATATTTTAGACATATAAGTTTCATGTTTTTTTTGGGGACATTTTAGGATCTTTTCTTATTCGACTTATGTAAGATAAAAGAAAAGCAAATTTGAATTGATTGTGCTACTGACAAATGATATTAAACCAGACAAATTAAATATTATTCACATACTGTTATGATTACATTCAGAATATTATGCGAACACATGTGGTCATTCAAGCTGAAGATAACAGATATGATCTAAACTGAGAATCTTGACAGCTCTCTGTCTTCACTTTAAATGCTGAGCCTACTGTTAGATAATGTCATATTTGACCAGACCAACCGATTAGGCTGCTGGAGTTCTTGATAAGGAAGCTTATAGAAAATGTATAATATATGTAAAGAATAATTTACTTAATTATGACTATTTGTTACAATATGGTAGCCTAAGCTAACTAGTTACAAGGTGGGGAAATAACAAAGGCAGCTAAAGCACGACTTGTAAACAGCACAAGTTAGGTATCCATACAATCGTATTATACAGAACTTAAAAACATATATTTAGCTCCATCTGACAATTTTACAATATACATAAAATAATGTGAAAAATAGAGGTAAATCTGTTTCAACTATATGGGAAAAACATAGTAAATGCTTAATAATAAAAGTGATACAAAAATATGCTATTTCAATCACGCTTAGAAGGTACCTAATTATCGCCATGCATGTTTATATGGCTGACAATAATACTAAGATGTTCTAAAGAGTTTATGCAGATATAAAACTCTTATTATAAGAATCTGCAAAGAGGGTTGATTCTGTACTAGATGGTATGCAGGACAATCGGGCACAGGAAGGTTTGTTGATTGGGACAGGTTCCATGGTGCCCCTTGGATGTATCATATGCATGTTTTAGTGTTATTGTTTTTAAAACATTTCTCTTCTAAACAGAAGCTTGGATAACAAACCTTCTCAAAGAGTGGTGACAGCAGAGAAAAACACTAGGCTAAACAGAGAAGCTAATGATACCCTTGGCCGGCTGTAAACAAGAGCGATGTGTTGCTGAGACATCGAGAATTTGACCAACCACTGACAGAGAACCTAAAATTAGCTTAATGTTTACCCCACCGGATAACAACGGCTGGAAACACATTCTTGTGAGGGCCAAAAGTGAAGCGTACTTCACATGGATTTGATCTATAAACAGTTACGGTATCTCAAGAGCAAACAGTATTTTTACTTCTCAATAATAAGTAGTTTGTTTTAATAAGTACATACGATGTTTCTTGAAGTATGTGTTGTGATCTAGCAAAACGACACCTCGTCTGTTTCTTATAAAACGATTCCTCCGTATTCACACTGCCAGTACTGACGTTTAATATTTCCCAGGGGATAGTGGTGGACATTTCATGGAGTTGCATGGAATTTAGCGTTTTAAAGACTAAGAGGGGGTTGTACTTACTGAAAACATACTCGAACAAGGAGTACGTAGAAGAGGAGGATCTCAGGCAGAGAGTTAGATAAAGGAGGATTAGGAAAGCAAAACACAGCGAGAAAATAAGTGAGGAAAATAAACATGCGAACGGCTGCCGAGCACTGGCTCAGCAGAGGTACTTCCCCTTATGTGCACAGCTGGAATTGTGAGACGGTGAGCAATACTACCCGCTCTGCTCCCAGACTCTGACACAAGCAGGGGAATTTAGCTTCTCTGTGCTAGGATATCTCACAAATAGCACTGGATAAGGGCATGGCAGCAACTCAGCAACAAGGAAGTACACTGCAGATCTCCCTCGTTGACATAATCAATGGCAGAGAATTACCAGTCAACAATGCACAAGGTCATTTATTTAATAGATTTAGAACTAGTGCAACATGAAAGGTCTAGTTTCCAAAGGCATTAGGTCAACATTGCGAGACTCTGCATCCCAAGATTTCCACCAACGTCTAGTACCAATACAGGAAGTCCTATGAAGCAAAAGTAAGGGTGTGGAGGTCATTGTTGTGGATAGACATTTTCAAAATTCAATTCAATTATTCCCCGGAGGAACTGTATGGGAGAACATACATTTCCAAATGGGTTGGGACTCTGACATCCAACGTACTTTACCCTGCTAGCTTTCTAGAACCAAGTCTGTGTAATGTCCGCATTCACACTTGTTTGAATAGATCCACTAATTCTCCGAATTCAAGGTAAGCGAGTGAGTGGGCATTGGAGAAAACTAATATCCAAAGAAGAAGAAAGCAACTTGGACTTGGACGTTTTGACTCATTAATGAAGCACGTCATTTCTCAACTCATGCACCTAAACCAAACAGAGTAGTTCCAGTAAGTGGGACCCTCTCCCGTTGGGTGATACGTGGGGGAAAGTGAACCTCTGGTGGATTTAGTTTGGATGTTTTCCAGAGTTATGAAAAAATGGCTTGAATGTCATGCAAGGCATTGAAATTCTAGTCAGCCACAGAGTTAGAATGAGCTTTTGCCTGTTTATTAACCCTGACTACAATTTCCCCTTACCTTAACTAAGTGTTTTGGTTGTTTAACCTTAATTATATCTAAGCAATATTATACTTGCCATAACCAATACCTGTCCCTGACCTTAAACATACAGTAGTTGCTATTCACAGACATTGCAGAAAGATTCAAAGATAAGGTTGCATGCATACGTAACTTCTGATACTGTAGCTAAAAGCTTTTTCTGTTGTTGCTATATTTGCTTCAAAATGGAGTATAAGTCTTGAGAGGAACCACAAAGCCTGATAGGGAAGGGCATACAACAAATATTAGAGCTTTTGTTCTGGTACGAACATTTTGAGTTACTTATTCTACACCTTTCTGGTTTGTTGTATGTTACTTGTTGGCTACAGACCTAAGACCTAAACCAGAGTACCTCTGAAAAAGGTGAGAATATATTAACAAGACATATCTTACTTTGAAAAATATGTGGCAAGATCTGAACATTTAAAATAATTATTTATGGGCGGAATATTAATCGTGGTTAATGCATACATACAGGTTTTCTGGAACGTTTAGTGATGTAACAACCCCTTTTTTGTTTTGCTGCAGATTGTAATACTCCACAAACATTAAAACCACACCTCGCCAGCACTGATGCAATCAGTCCTTGAAAACCAGTTCTGAAACTAGACGTGCAATTAGTCAAGATATCATTATCTGATACTCTTATCTGGTTAAAGTCAACATTTACGTCTTGAAACATTAAAAACAACAAGAGGTACATTTCCTGGAAGTCTAGCTATCATGAACCTCCTAATGTTTTTAATGATCTGTTATTAATACCAATCGTCCAAGTGCTGGGTAATCTATAGGCTTTATTACAGGGTAGCTTGACAAACATGTTCTAAGCAAACTAATACAGCCCCTTTATCCTGTTTGGGCTAGCTTGCTATTGAATCACGACTTGACGGAGATAATCAGATTTGCAGATAACCAGTAAGTCAAAACAGAGTTTACGGCATGGCATAATGAAAGGCAACATTTCCATTTAGCAGTGCACACCCATGGTGGCTCGTTTGCTATTACAAAGGGTGCATGCGCCACTGCTGAAGGCCTGATCTGAAATGTGACACATCTGTCTGACATTTAGGAGCGCATAGGAGAACCATGCAATGTGGTCAAAAAAGGAACATTGAAAAAGGTCTGGCTTTAGCAAAGTGGAAAAATAGAACAAAAACAAACCGTGTTGTTTTCTTGTGCAACAGGGTAATCAAATAAAGCATACTCACTGTAAAATAAACCACATGCAATACATGTACATATTCAAGTCCACAACAATGGATTCTCATGAGTGGAGATACTCACTGGCAGTTCTGAAGGCTCCGGAAGAAACTCAGCATCTTCTCCGAAAATAAAATCTGGAGGCAATTCTGGAAACTGTGCATTGAATATAATGTCCCCTGGGAAAAGAAAACAACATTGGATTACCTTATGGACGAATAACATGGACAATATTCATTAATATTGTGTACTATAAAATGACCAGAATGTTTTAAGTGATCTTAACAATTAACTGGGTGTCTTACTCAGACCAAAACAATACAACAGTGTTATTCATTAATGAAAAAGTTGGCAATCCACGTTACTATGTGTCGTTTTAGGAAATGGAGATTCATTTGATCCTATTGCTAGAAAAGAAAAAGTGCAGTGGGAGCGGTTTGATGTTTTGTGAGCCTAAATGTGATTCTGCCCTGATTTCTAGAACATAGGGTTCTTCAGCCTGGGCCCATTGGAAAACCCATTGCATTACATACACCTTGTAGAAAGAGGCTTTTGGCTGGAAACATCTGTGGGGCTTTTATCTGGATCATATCTAGATTGACAAATACTTTATTTATCTGAAGTTAGGAAATTGTTTAGGTAAATTAGTAAATGAGATATCCACAGTCTAAGTGGTCAAGTACCATTGAACCCATCCATTGGGTTCTACAAAGAACATTTTTATATTCTTTGAGTTGTAACAAGGTGTTTTGTGTAAATCATTGCATATGTAGTTTTAATAAAGCACACATTACGTAGTAGTACGTTTGGTTTTAATTTATGTATCCACATTTGAAACAAACAAGTGGCAAAATACTATAAGGAAAAGAAACCCCTTTAGGGAAAAACAGACAGGAAATGGCTGCCGCTGAGGCAGGGACAACACTGTTATAATGTGATCGCATAACTCATTGCTTGTGCTGGTTCACAATGTTCTGATATAATGTTACACAATTCTATTTTGTGTGCTGCAAGACTGTCTGTTCTGCTTTTCTTTGCCGTTCCTGAGGCCGCAAGAGGAGGCGAACTTAGACATATGGAAATGTTTTTTTTTCCAGCAGAGAAGAGTCAAACAAGGAGACGAGAGGATGTGCTGTAGATCCGTTACCAACCACTGGCAGCCAGTCAGAGATGTACTGGCCCGGTTCCAGAGGGAAATGGGGCTCATGGAAGTACAACCTTTACAGGTTACAAAGGCTTTCAAATATTGCTTTGTTCATACAGCCATGAAAAGTGCAGTCTAGTCACTGCAGAATGTGCCTTCTTAAAGTCTTACTTCTGTTTCAGCCAGGCATTTTATTCAGGTCAGGAGGGAGTCAAGTGTACAACAACAAAGACCAGGAATTGTTGCAGAACCAGCCGCGGTGGTGAAGTGGAAGGGGCCTGCATTAATAGAGTGTGCCTTGGATTTTGCACGCAGGTCCATAGACTGGCAGACACCGACCTGCGGCTCTGCATCCTTGATTAAACAAACGTTCTTCCTCAGGCTAAAGCACAGGAAGGCACAGCAACTAGTACACCAGCTGCAGACATGTCGCATGCCAGTGCCCTGTTCTCCGTTGTTGTTTTGCCAGGTGCAAAGGCTTTAAGACTCCTTTTCTAACTATATTTTGTACATGGTAGGTTGTATTACTTTAAGGGTAAGGGTAGGGAAGATTACACGGCTACATCCCAGGATAAGGAGTATTTTAAAATGATTTATGTGCATTCCTCAGCCTTATGTCCACATATTCCTCGAGTCTAGCTACAACATCTCCACATAGGTCAAAATCGTTTTTGCTAAATTTGCTAAATAAGCAAAGCGTACTTCCCCTTGCGAGAGGAGGGTTTTCCCCCTTTAAGCAGAGCCACATGTTGACCAACGTTTATAGACAGCCCAACAGGACTTCATACAGATAACCTCTTTGAAATGATCAACTCATAAAGTTCCTTAACCGCAGACCATTAACTGAACGTTGTACAGTAGGGCATAACTTTATTTATATTAAATAATGAGACCTGTACATAAACTGAAGCACAAAACCCCCTGTCTAGAAATAATCAGAATACTTTTTTTCCCGTCCCACAGAGGGGACATTTGCAAAAGTAAATATAAGGAAACTACTTAGTTTAGTGAGAAGGAGCGGCTGTAACAGGCTGCCAATCCGTGCGGCGCCAACAATAATTGTCATCGTCAAAAACAGAAATGTTATGGAATTAATGGAATTGTCTGGCATGTATGCTGAATGCTTTCATGGGGAATTCTTAAATCAATATTTAAGCTTAAAAGAATGATGGGAGGCGTGTGGTGCAGTGAGTTGTGCGCAGGTGTTGGGATCAGGGGGGCACAGGTTCAAACCCCACTGCAGTCAGCATGTCGTTGTGTCCCTGGGCAAGACACTTGCTCCTGTGGGGATTGCCCACAGTGTTGAGTATGTGAGTCGCTTTGGATAAAAGCGTCTAACGAGTGACATGTAATGTAATGTATTTGTTTACATAAAGAAAAGCTTAACAATGACAAGATCCTGGGAAAAACATTCGATTCAACTGGGAAGCTGAGATGAACTTGATAAGACATTGACAGAACATTTGACTGAACTCGAGGTGTTTCAAAATAAAACACTTCAACATGTATGGCAAGGCTACTGTATCTTGGAAGTGGGTGACAACATGGGTGAAAGACCCTGCCTTGAGCTCTGTTGAATGAAAATGTGTAAAATAATGGATGCATTCATTTTGATAACTGGGTATTTAACAAGCCTTGTACGCATCTGTTGAGTCACTTTGACAGTTATCTCATGGAGCTTTTGAGTCATGTTTATAATCACTGAGCGCATGCTCACACAGGAGAGTCTGTGATGTGGGGAGTGATTCAGAAGGGGGAGACCCTTCCAGTAAAGGTTCAGTTGCATCAACGACAGCATGTTTACTGCCCTCCTCTCACTGATTGAACACCTCCTTAATCACAACAAATGTTCGTCTTGTTTTCGCACTGAAGGAATTCCTGTGGGTGCTTTTGGTCTCGCCTTTAAAACTTAAATTACAAAACATTCCAATGGTGCTGTTTGGTTAATCATGCATTGTGTTACAGTCCTGCCAATGTGTACAGGGTATTTTAATTGTCAACATGTTAATAGTCGACCAAAATACCTGCCAGACTATGTCCGCTGTTTTCATTAAGCCTCTGTTCCGTATTAGTTTTTTAAAACGTGCCCATTTATTTTCATACATTTGAGATGTTAGCCTTTGCAGACCATTAACATGCACATAAACCTATATGACACACTACAGGAAAGGAACAGAAGGTTCCCCTGAAGTGTCCTGAATATGTGTTGTTATTATTCAGCTGAAATTACATTTATTTAGCACAAATGTTTCTTTTTTTAGTGCAGACCCATTGTTGTAGGCGACTGATTAACTAACATGAGCAAAGAGGGAAGCCTGCAAATTGAAATTGTGTGGGCACTTACAATTTAGTGCACAAAAAAATTAATTTAATCAAAATGGACTTTTGCAGTCGTTGTTTGAATTGTTCAATCAGCAACAAAACAAATCAATCTAGGAATACATTAAAATACAGATGAACAGACAAGCCTGATTCAAGCCTTGGCTGAGCCCTAGCTTAGTTGACTGCTTCTTGGTGAAGTGATAAGGCAAAGCAATGGTTCCTAATCATATTTGTTTCATTTGCTTCCAAAAAAGTGTTGCCAAACTACAACAACTCATCAACGTAAGACCCAATCAATGTTATTGACTCTTCAAACTGACACTCAACTGTTAGGAGACGAGTCATTGACTTACATTTAAGCGTTTCTCCAGCGTAGGGGATGTGAAGTTTGAAGCGATCACAGCAGGGACCGGGGGTCAGAGATATACATCTGAACATGGAAACAACCAAATACATGTTCAGTCTACTAGCCTGAGAACACAATACAGTGAGAATCAGAAAGGTTGATGATCAATTCAACCCAGAGGTGGAAGAGATTCTTTTTGACTTAAAGAAAAGTACAAATACTATGGTCTTTAAAAGTACTCACTATGCACAATGGCTTTTTTTCACGTTATTATAAAGTAGGCTACTATATTAACCTGTTTTTAATACATAAACATTATTTATTATTTTAAACAGGTGCATTTATTGTGCAGTACCATATCTTATCATACAGTAAGTATATCATGTGTTTTTTATATTGGAATATACATGTTACATGAAAATGTATTGAGTGGAAGTATAATGTAGCAGGGAAGGAAAGTACTGTTATTTCAAAATAGTATGGTACTTGAGTAAATGTAATGACTAACACTGATTAAACCTAATTCTGCACACTTCATAGTGTTGTCTTTCTGACACCAAATCACTACTCTGTCACTTTGAGGCCTTTTGACTCACACAACAAGGATTTGTATATTTGACATTAGCCTGTCATTTGTACTTAAAGGGACAGTTCTCCCAAAAATAAAAATACATATGTTGTCCTCCTCAGACTTGTAGTGCTATTTATCTAGATAATTTGTTCTTGTAAATTGTTGAGCGTTGGAGCTATTGTCTGTAGAAATGTCTGCTTCTCTCCAATATAATGGAACTCGATGGAACAGTGCCTGCAGTGCTTAAGGTTGCAAAAACGACTTACTATTTAGCAAAAATACTGCAAGTACCAGTTACTCCAATATCCAAACTCCACTATAGTTCTGACTGGGCACACTGTAGTCTTGACTCATTATGTGTATACAAATACTACACAAATATAATATCATGCTTACAGGGTTTCCCCTATATTCCACCAATCTTTCTCATATAATTCAAAGGCCAAATCACTGCAGAGAAACATGTACTAATGGAACCGCTGAGTTCCACATGACGAACTTCAAAAGCGTTTCTCACCCAGTTTTGAGGTCTGTGACTCGGAGGCAGTTCGTGGAGTCCAGTCCCACGCGGCCGTTCCTCACAACGCTGCACAGCAAGGGCCGCAGCTCAGGGGAGATCCTGTGAAGGGCCACCTCAGGGGAGATGTCGTTCATTGTATCCGCTCTGAGTGATGAGTCTGTGGAGATACAATATACAGAAAAGCTTTTATGTTATTTATAGAAACAGCATTTTACTAGGAACAAGCATGTATTTGTACTGGAGATTCAAATGACATGAGCGAATGTACACCACATACATTGTCATTTTCATTTGTATTCTTCTTGAATCAGAACCGGTTTATTACCAGGTAAGTTGACACACACAAGGCATTTTAATTGATGTCATGGTGCATACATAAAAGTAAAACAAAAATTAAAAAACACAGATAGAACTATTTAAGAAAACTATAATAATAATAACAAATATAATAAAAAATATAGTAAAATATAGCAGTATTTACATAGAAATAGAATGGAATAAAATATTGTGAGAATTAAATGAAGATTAAGTATAACACAAATCAGGTAAACAACAACAGCACACACATTACATGACAGTGTCAAAAGACATTATATAACATTATTCAACATCTGTTCAGCTGTCATATCCGGGTGTCAAGGGAATGTTTGTATGCAAGTCAGAAACAGCTTCCTGTTATTTTCTGATTTGTAACTTTCTAGCTCAAAATAGGCAGATGTTTATTCAACTCCTGGGTGTTAGACAAAACCAAAGTAACGTTTAGGGCCATTGTACAATGTTAGCTATGACACTACCAACCCCTTTTCCCTCACTATAATGTAGACAGGCCACAATGAATGACAAAATACAAATACAATAGAGTTAGTATCAAGCTTATGTTGTACACGTTGGTTGTGGTAAACTAGTACACTCAGTATCTCGGGGGATAGTAGTCTGTACTCTACATTTTATGTCAGTGTATATGTTCGTAAGTTTGCTATCGTTAGCTTGTTAGCTTACCACAGAACGGAACTTCAGTTTGCTACACTTTGAACAACGAGCTTTCTCTAAAAAAATAATCTATCTATTATTGTTAATGTTGATACAACATGCGGTGTAGGTAAGAGTACCTGAAAGAGCTGGAAGTCAGATCATTTAAGCATTAACTCCAATGTTTACTTCATGCACTTAACATTTCCGGTACATGTTGTTAGGGTCCTTTTGATTGCCCCCCACTTAGCCGTCTGTTATAATGCCTGTTGAAAAAATGAGTGTTTTTACTCCGTATGCCAAATTCTGCGGTAACATATAACTCATTTACTATTTTTGGTTTTCCATATTTATACGTAATACATTCTAGACGACACAAAATGCGCATGCACTAATAAAGTGACAATATTGGGCCAGGCAATAGCTATAATGTTCCCAGCTGTCATTATGCACTTTGACCGTCTCTTTTCTGTTGTGGGGTGTTGTGTTCAGTTCTCAACTCTGCAAGAAGCAAAGAGCACATTTGAATGAAAGGTAATTTCTGCACAAGTTTATATTATAATATACATTATATATTCTAATTAATCTGCATGGATCATCATCCCTTCTTGGCGATATCCCACTCAGTCTTCATCTAATTCCAGAGTTGAACACACACGTAATGTAGGTGCTTTAAAATAATCTTAATATTTCTAATTGTACTGTAAAATAGTCGTGATTGTCACGCTTATCTTTAACAGAGCCTGCACAGAAATAATGTATATGCACAACATAATAAGCAAAGTGGTGTAATGTAACTAAGTGCATTTACTCTACTGTCCTTGAGTACAAATTCCAGGTACGTTACGTGGTATTGTCATTCTATATAACTTTATACTTGTACTCCACAACATCTCATGTAAGCCACAGTTTTTCATTGTATTCAGTAAAAACAATGTATAGCCTATGTGTTGATTTTGAATGGTTGTGATACACTGAAGGATATAATCTTCCTTGATGAGTTGAGAAAACTCATCAAGTTCCAGGATCAGCTACAAAAAAAAGCAAAGTCACAAAACTAAAAAAAAGACTGTTCTGTGAATTCTAGATGACTGTGTTTGCCCATCAAAACACCTCAGGCTGAAAATCATTCAATGTGTGAAAAGACACCTTTGTCTTGTACAAGTTAAACAGATCTAACTTATAAATAATAAAAAATAAAGATGACTATTATAAAAAAGTATTTGAGATCAAAACAGCTACACAAGAAATATTATAATTTATTTACACTAGGGAATTCCCCTTTGCAGTATAACATCGTCCACTCCTGCATGGAGTGGACGATGAAGAAAATCCTGCAAACTCCTGTTTTAACTCAAATGTGGGTTCTATATGGACCTTACACGTTCTGACAAAATAAAACTGCAATCTTTAAATTATATTCTCTCAAAATATTATACATTGGATTTTCGAAAGAATGTGCTTGCTATTATAATAATAATACATTACATTTATAAAGCACTTTTCCTGGTGCTCAAAGCGCTTTCAAGTAAGTAAAACAAAATAACAACAAAAGTAGAAAGTGCTAAGCTAGGTGGAATAAGGGCAAGGGGTTAGTTGATTAGGAGTTGAAGGCAAGAGTGAAAAGGTGAGTTTTGAGGGATTGTTTGAATGATGTGAGAGTGTTGGCGGATATGACGTGGGGGAGGCTGCTGCGAAGGCCCTGTCACCCCAGGTCCGGAGCTTTGTCCTGATGGGCTGCAGTAGGTTAGCTTCAGCAGACCTGAGGCGACGGGTGGGGGTGTGTCGTCGGATGAGGTCACAGAGGTAGGGGGGGGGGCAAGGTTGTTGAGGGCTTTGAAAGTGAAAAGTAATATTTTAAAGTCAATGCGTTGTTTGATGGGGAGCCAGTGGAGGTCATGGAGGATAGGGGTGATGTGGTCGGAGCGTCGGGTGGAGGTGAGCAAGCGGGCAGCTGAGTTTTGGACATATTGAAGTTGTTTTAGTATGAATCATGCTGTTGCAGTAATCCAGTCGGGATGTTATAAATGCATGGATCAGAGTTTCAGCAGCGGTCGATGAGAGGGAGGGTCTGGTGCGGGCGATGTTCTTTAAATGGAAGAAAGCCTTTTTTGTGACCTGGTTGACGTGAGGGAGGAAAGTGAGGGCGGGGTCAAGGATGATGCCAAGGTTACGGATGTGAGTGGAGGGGTTGACAATGGAGCCATCGATGGCAAGAGAAAAATCTTGGGTTGAGCGGATAAGTGAGTGTGGGCCAATGATTATAAGTTCCGATTTGTCACAGTTAAGTTTTAGAAAATTGTTTTGCATCCACATTTTAATGTCAGTGAGGCAGGGGCTGAGCTGGGAGTGTGTGGTTGGAGAAATTGATTTTGTTGAGAAGTAGAGCTGTGTGTCATCAGCATAACAGTGGAACTGGAGTTGGTGTTGACGGAGGATTTGTCCAATTGGGAGGATGTAGATGATGAACAGAAGGGGACCAAGTACAGAACCCTGAGGGACGCCATGATTGACGGGGGCTGTGGGGGATTTGGAGTTGTTAATGGAGATGAATTGATGTCTGTCAGAGAGATAGGATTTAAACCAGGAGAGGGCAGTACCGGTAATGCCAATGGAAGACTGGAGGCGGTTGATGAGGATGGAATGGTTGATCGTGTCAAATGCGGCTGTTAGGTCATGGAGATGAGGTTGTTGTGTTTCATGTTATCCAGATATATAATTTCCTCATAATATGATTCCATTGAAAGACCATCAATGATCATATTTAATTATTATTGTTAGCCCTAGTTGGTTATCGCCCAATCTTTAGTGATGTTCAGTACCTGATTAGATGGCATGAGGGTTGTCTTAGCAGTTCAACATTCTTCAACAGTTGTTTTTTGAATATTCTTACATTTTATGCTGTAGCTAAAACGACAGAAAATAATTTGAAATGTTTTACTCTTAACACTTACTTCACACTCTTACTGTGTTAGTGTGAAGGTAAAACATCACAGAAAAGGCACACAAGATGATTGCTTGTGTTTAACCACAGACAATGGTGAATTATGTCCTTAGAGTCCACTACAACACTGTGAATAATATAAAAGAGCTTTTGCAAACAAAGCGTGTTTGTGTTTGGTGGGATAGGGTTCAAATAATATGTTTTTCTGTGATTATAGCCATTCTCTTAACTTCTGAAAAGCATTTTAAAACATAAATCCTCTTACTGTACCATCGTAATAACAGTAATTTTCAATTTATTGACTGCCGGCGCAGACATAGGCAAAACAAGTAGTTTTTTGTTGTTTTTGAAATGGTTCCAACAATATTTTTTTTATTTTCCTCTGGGTTTTTGATTATAACTCAGTCTTAATTGTTTTACCCATTGTGTGGAACCTACTTTGTCTAAAGTATTTTCATGTTTGAAACTACTTTAGACAAAGTAGTTTCAAACATGACTGCAGCCTTTTGAGAGCATGCTTTGATAAGTTAATTTCCCAAAGTATTAGCTTTAAAGGAACATATTCTTTTCATTTTAAGGTTCATATTTGTATTTAGTGCCTCCACTATGACATGTCTCCATGCTTTAATATTCAAAAAGCTCTTTATTTTTCTCATACTGTCTGTGCTGCAGCACCTCTTTTCACCCTCTGTCTGAAACCAGAGCCCAGCTTGCTCCGATTGGTTAGCTGGCCAGCTCTGTTGTGATTGGTCAACCGCTTAGATATGTCCCACAATGTGTTGGAACACTTTCCAATAGAAGCTTGAGTTTTGCATAGTGATCACTATGTTACAAAGTGAACAAAGGAGTCCAATCGGGGGATTTTAGACTTTGCAGACCATTGACATGCACTAAAACCATGACTAAAACCTAAATAACACACTACAGGAAAGGGAAAACCCCAAAAAGCACAATAGGGAACCTTTACTCTTCAGTCATTCATTCATGTTCATTTAGATCAGGGGTGTCCAAACTACGTCCCGGGGGCCAAATGCGGCCCACAGGCCATTTTGAAACGGCCCCCAGCTGATTCAAATAGTATAATGAAATATGGCCCACAAATTAAACTTGTCATATATTGTACTACTTAAATATATATGTAAACATATATATCACGGTATTCATGGCGTGCCCACCTTTCAAATACATTCAATCAATTAAAGTTGGAAACATTTGTAAACAAATCTTATTTACAAAACAAATCTATCTGTTTTAAGGAATGAGCTGCTAACAAAATAAATGAAACCCTCTGGAGAGCTGTGATGTATACGCTGTTTTTTTTCTTAAAGCATTTTCAAGTATCAAGAAGAACTTACCTATATTTGATTGATTTGGCTAACTTTGTCTACAGTGATGGCACTTATAACTTAACTTATGAGGCAATAAACCCAGCCCTTCGTATATCTTTCTGTATTTGGCCCTCGGAGAAAAAAGTTTGGACACCCCTGATTTAGATGCACCAACCTGAACACTAATTCAGGTTGGTCAACTCCATGATAACTTTGCCTTGAACTCAAGAAGAGATGGACCACTTTAAAATGGTTCAGTGCTATTTAAAGTGGTTGGACAATGCAGATCTCATAACATATTCTCCTGCAGTGGAGATGTGGAGGTTAGCTTTTCATGCCTGCCCAAGGAAGACAATATGCTTTGAGTTGTGGGAGATAGAATTGAGCCATCCTGCAGCCAGCGGCCAGGCTTTCCAAGTCTTCCACTGCCTAGGCAGAGATTTGAAGAGATTAACACACTAGCATTAGCTCAGATACAAGCCAGGGATTGAATTAATTATAGAATTCGCTGGGCTGCGGTGCATTCACATGGTGTAGCATTGAAATACCCCTCCATTCCACCCCCAATAAGATTGGAACCTATCCAACTCAGCCAGCGATGAATGCTCTATTTTTACCTTCTTTCTCATTTCAGTCAAGCTCATGCTAATGTGGGAGATAAAGAATATCAAGTGATTTTTGTTTGGAGGCTGGTGGGGAAACTAGTTTACATATTTTGCCTGATATGCCCCCAAGGAGTCTGCTGTGCTTTAGATTTTGTCCTTGTTTCTCAAAATATTTGATAGGAAAGGCTGGACAAATGTTGAGAATTTAAATGAAGATTATTTACAATATGTTATGTCTGGAAATGAGTGTTGTTACTTTATTAATAACACCAATTTGTTTCCTAATCAGATCATGACTGAAGAGAGGTTTGATGTGATGGTGGTTGGCTCCTGTATGACTGACTTGGTGAGGTGAGTTCATTTAGCCCATACTAAACGTTGTGTTTGTCTACAAATGACCATTAATCACCCTTATGTTTTATGAGAACGCTAAGTACAACATCTTTGGCTAAATATGGGTTCAGGAAACTCCAGTGCTTCCTCAGGTGGGCCCAACAGGAAGCAAGACATTGGGCAACTGTTCATGATCATATTAGGATTATTTTAAAATGTTTCTTACCCTTTTGGTCTGGATCCATGTGGTTTTGCTTTGTATGAAGATTTCAACACTGATTTGTTTAATATGTTTTTAAATAATGAAAATGTAAAAGAAAACATATAATCTGTTCCCAATCTTCGCAAAAAAAAGCATTGGCAAGAGTAGTTACAAAAAAGTTCCCCAAGGAATTTCAATTGAACTACAAGATGTTTCTCTTTCACCAAATCACACATATACTAATTCCAATATGCTGACAATGATTTATGTATTTCGTTGGAAAATCCCTCTTCAGAACATTGGTAGCTGCCAATGTCACCAATGATATCTTTATCTTTCCATCTTATACATACAGTAGTAACCACCTTGTACTGCACTGAACAAAAATATAAATGCAACACTTTTGTTTTTGCTCCCATTTTTCATGAGATGAACTCAAAGATCTAAAACATTTTCTATATACACAAAATACCCATTTCTCTCTGGCATATCAAGATGCTGATTAGACAGCATGATTATTGCACAGGTGTGCCTTAGGCTGGCCACAATAAAAGGCCACTCTGAAACGTGCAGTTTTGCTTTATTGGGGGGGTCTGGGGGGGTCCGAAAACCAGTCAGTATCTAGTGTGACCACCATTTGCCTCACGCAGTGCAACACATCTCCTTCGCATAGAGTTGATCAGGTTGTTGATTGTGGCCTGTGGAATGTTGGTCCACTCCTCTTCAATGGCTGTGCGAAGTTGCTGGATATTGGCAGGAACTGGAACACGCTGTCGTATACGCCGATCCAGAGCATCCCAAACATGCTCAATGGGTGACATGTCCGGTGAGTATGCTGGCCATGAAAGAACTGGGATATTTTCAGCCTCCAGGAATTGTGTACAGATCCTTGCAACATGGGGCCGTGCATCATCATGCTGCAACATGAGGTGATGGTCGTGGATGACTGGCACAATAATGGGCCTCAGGATCTCGTCACGGTATCTCTGTGCATTCACAATGCCATCAATAAAATGCACCTGTGTTCGTCGTCCATAACATACGCCTGCCCATACCATAACCCCACCACCACCATGGGCCACTCGATTCACAACATTGACATCAGAAAACCGCTCACCCACACAACGCCACACACGCTGTCTGCCATCTGCCCTGAACAGTGAAAACCGGGATGCATCCGTGAAGAGAAGACCTCTCCAACGTGCCAGGCGCCATCGAATGTGAGCTTTTGCCCACTCAACTCGGTTACGACGACGAACCGGAGTCAGGTCGAGACCCCGATGAGGACGACGAGCATGCAGATGAGCTTCACTGAGACGGTTTCTGACAGTTTGTGCAGAAATTCTTTGGTTATGCAAACCGATTGTTGCAGCAGCTGTCCGAGTGGCTGGTCTCAGACGATCTTGGAGGTGAACATGCTGGATGTGGAGGTCCTGGGCTGGTGTGGTTACACGTGGTCTGCGGTTGTGAGGCCTGTTGGATGTACTGCCAAATTCTCTGAAACGCCTTTGGAGACGGCTTATGGTAGAGAAATGAACATTCAATTCACGGGCGACAGCTCTGGTGGACATTCCTGCTGTCAGCATGCCAATTGCAGGCTCCCTCAAAACTTGCGACATCTGTGGCATTGTGCTGTGTGATAAAACTGCACGTTTCAGAGTGGCCTTTTATTGTGGCCAGCCTAAGGCACACCTGTGCAATAATCATGCTGTCTAATCAGCATCTTGATATGCCACACCTGTGAGGTGGGATAGATTATCTCGGCAAAGGAAAAGTGCTCACTATCACAGATTCTTTCAGATTTGTGAACAATATTTGAGAGAAATGGTTATTTTGTGTATATAGAAAATGTTTTAGATCTTTGAGTTCATCTCATGAAAAATGGGAGCAAAAACAAAAGTGTTGCATTTATATTTTTGTTCAGTGTAGGTTCCTGTTTTACATGAGTCAGCTATGGACTGTAAATAAGAGATGTAAATTAGTTGGCATTTTGGGGGCCATCTTTTTTTGGGACCAGAAGTGGATGAAATGAAAATACACTGAAGAAGTTGAAAGTTCTAACAACAAAAACACGGAGAGAACAAAAAACAGACATCAACATGACCTGTCTTTCGCAGGGTAGCCACGCCCTCAAGAATACTCTGCCTCTACAATTGACTCTAAATGGGACCATAATTTGCAAGCTGAACATCATGCTGTATTGAAAAAGACTATAAACTAGCAATTGGGAACAAAAACTCATTAGGCAAAAGTATGAAAGATGGTACAAAGGGATGAGAAGTAAGATCATTTTCTCGTTGACTTCTTTACACTTGGTCATCTTTTTAAGACCAGTAGAATCAATCCCTGTTGCATTGGCTTAACTGTTGTCAACTCTGAGTTTGCCATTGAAAGTCAAGCAGAGGCAACAATCAAACAAAGTTCAGTGTGACACTCATGTAATTACAGCTGAGAAATAATTCCGAAGTCATCATTTCATAAAGCAAAATGTACAGTTGCTGCTAGAAAGTCTGGCTTTGAGTACAACTGTCTGAATTTCAAAAAAGCCTTTGCTTAAAAAATAACTACGAAATTCTAGCAGAAAATCTTCTCTCGTTGTCAATGCAAACTGCACTATGTTTGTGTTTGCTCCTGAACTCGACAGGCATATTATCAGTCATTTAGTGGGTGTGGCTGACCAAACGGTCAAGTGTCTCTGTTTAAATATCTTTCCCTTTATTATTATTATAATTATTATTATAAACCACAACAGCCATTTTCCTTTGGTGACTTGCAGGCATGTGGAAAATATGGCATAAAGGCTCGAGGGTATTTTCCATCATGGTTTGAAATGGACTGCACCCTCTGCTGCTCAAGAATAGAGGAAGTTGTCCAAAATTAGATAATGTCTCTGGCTTTTTAATACTTGTCCTTAACGCCCATAATAATGTAAGGAAAATCCCTGGTTTAAGAGTGTGGAGGCAAACAGCTTTTAGGCCATTAGGCAATGATAGTGAGCAGACTTCTCGTTAAATCGGGATGGGTTGTGCATGTCCATATACTTCAGCTTTTTTACACACATGAGCTGCTGTTCTAAAACATCCACTGATCTGCAGAAGGTGTTTAATGCTGTACAAATACCAATCATTGATTAAGTCATTGACAGCTGATGTAGGTGTACCCATCCCATGGTATATCTGACTCCACTTTCAGAGAGTGTACAGAAGATCTGGTATAATTGCTGCTTACCGAATGTCAGTGTGCATCATCCTCATACGTGGTGGAGATTTGTTGAGCCAAGTAACATCCATTCCCACAAATCATTAGTCATCAACTCCAGCACAATGGGTTAGTTAGAAAACAATTTGTCATCCTCATTTACCATGACGTTTGTGAGGAATGACACAATCTCAAAAGAAGCATTTAAAGCAAATACAGTGTAATGTCACGTCTTCATGGGCTTCAGCCATCGAGCTGTATTCCTGTCAGCGTGTGTGGCAGTTTTGTCACACACACAGCTTGTATTATATTTGTAAATGAAACTCTGGAAAAAGAACTGTCACCTAGCTGCCAGCAAGTGGAGATCTAAATAAACAACCACAACTTGTGCCAGTGGCAGAAAAAGTTTCTTGACATTCTAGCGAGTGCAAGTTGTCACATTTTTGTTGTCACTCACAAGTTCCAACTTATGAAAAACATATGCCTTCTCCTACTGAGGTTTTTGGATTTATTTTGTTGCTCGTTAGCAATTCAAAAAGTGACTTTCTGCTTTGAAGGGCAGGCGTTGTCAATTAAGACCCTTAATAAGCTAACGGGAAATGGCCTGTTTTTGGAGCGTGTGTTTGTGTGTGTGTGTGTGTGTGTGTGTGTGGGGTGTTTTTTTTGGATGGGGGTCAGATAGGGAGGGGGTAGTTGGAATACATTTGCAGCCCTTCAAAGTGATATGCATGGATTTGAAGTTAGCAATCCAGTTGTCTTTAGCAGCCAGTGTTTTGGTGGCAGCACAATTGAGTGACAGACAGCGGGGGCACACACTCTTCGGTCTTGCCATCTGAACACACTCAGATCTTGATGGTGCTTTGTTATAAGTGTGCCAAGCAAGAGTATACTATCCTTGTTTTTTACAGCTATAGTAAAATGTTATGTTGTATAGGTCTACTGTCTGCAGTGCACAAAGAGGAGGAACAGCAGGGCTTCTCTTGCTTTAAACCCATTGTCAAAGCCATACAGTGCCCCCTACTGCCTCAGTCTACTGAGTGGAGGCGCTTATCACCTGCTCACTGGAATCTGAGTTTCCCAAATGGTTAGGCAGAACCACAATGTCCCACAACCGTGTTCCCACCAAAGCATAGTAAACACACCTTTATTCAAGTGTGGTTTGTAATGAATGTATCTGCACAAATTACAACAAATAGACTGGTTAAAAATAAGACAAAATAACAGTATTCTTCCTCCTTTTTACTCAGGGACAGGTTGTGGGACAGTGTTTGCAAAAATGTGGAATACAGGTAACAATGTTACATTTAATCCGAGCACAATTCTTATAAGAGTTTAGCAAAACTAAGTTTAAAATAAGTAAAGATAAGATAAGATGTACTGTATTGATCCCAAATTGGGAAATGTTTTCGTTACACATCTCAAAATAGAAAATAAGATTATATAAGACAGAAGTAAAAAGTTACAAATAATTTTCACCATGAAGATAAAAATCTGTAAACTTTCTGAAAAATAAAACACTATTGAAGTGCCAATTTACAGCTAACACAATATAAAGTGGGATATTATTTAGTTATTTATTAAGTGTGCAAGGAATGGCATATTCAATTAAATATAAATGTAACATTTACAGTGTGAAGATATTAATCCAGTTAACAAAAGAGAAACTATCGAGCTGTGAGTTCTTTGCCAGCCAGAGGTGATTCGCTGCACAGTTATTGCAGTAGGCAGGAATGTCTTCCTGTATCTGTCCCTGTGATTTCATTAAACAGCTACTACTTTGAGAAAATATGGTTGGCCACAATTAATTTAGCAAAATGCCAACAAGTAATAGACAAAACAGCAACAGAGTAAGGAAGAAGAGACAGCCTGGCACCAACTGGCAGAAATTAAGAAAAATTACATTAACTAGTAGGCTACATTAAAGTGAGATCTCCTGAACTGTAATTCTAAAGGAAACACTGGATCACAATTTAACTTTAAACTGTTCATTTTTTGTGCATCAGCATTTCATTTAATCTAAGGTTAGAGAAAAAAACTAAACTGACATTTAAGGAGAAGTATTACAATGTATTATTTTAATTTTAACCTCATTTTAAAGTTTTGTGCAACATCATTTTAATTAAAGATATTAAAAAATCAGTTTTGAAAATTAATACATATTGAGTGAACTCAATCATAACATATTAACTTTGTAGTATTTAATCTACAGTAGAATTGTTCTATTCCATACACTGTGTCCGTGATCCGTCTGCCAACCTTTAATGTAGTTGTACAAAATATTAATTTAAAAGGTTTTGAAGTATTCAATTCAGAGACCGAATGGGTTGATAAGTGGCTTATTATATTCACTGATATAGACCATTTCTGAGTGAATAATAGCAACATGCACGTGGCTTCAACAAATGGTCTGACCACACAAAAATAAACGCCCACGTCCTACTCCGACACTGCACCTCTTGTGAGAGAAGCAGCTCACCATGCCCATGTAAGGTATGCTGTCTTTGCTCAACCTGTTCTTTGTTAGGTCTCTTCACCTTGTCCTGATTTACCGGAGCTTCTGCTATAGGGACTTTTGTGGACAAGGAAACTTTCACAAAATGTGAACAAAAATATATTTTCTGAGTGGTGCATTCATCGGCTCAAAAAGCTGAGGCGCACCAAGAGCTGAAGGTTAACACACTGATACAAAAATATTCTGTGAGCAATACAACCATGTAGTATCCTTATTTATTGTCGTAATTATATGACATTTTTACAAGCAAAAGCAAGATCTTTTAATATTTATTATTTTTGCCAATAGCTAGTTCACGTTGGAGGTTGTGTTTTTCGACAAAAACAGCATTTCAATTTTTTTTTGTCCAAGTCTGCTTCCCCATGTTGCTCACCAACAGCTGAGGAATGACTCTAATAGAGACGGAGGAGAGGGAAATGAGAGCCAGCCTCAAAGCAAACACTTCACGTCACTGAACACCTGCTCTGGCCTTTTGGTTCCATGGGAGAAAACCATGGAGAAAACGCACCGAGGTTGCACTTTAGCACATAACTGCCCTGTTTGTTTGGTGCACTCACCACAGACAACAATAGCCAAGTGTCTCTTTGGCATGAAGAGGCATAGGTGGGTTTATTTAAGAATTTGGAAATCTGTTTATCTTACCTTCCAGTTATCCGCCTTAAAGTGGCTGACGGCCAAATGTTATATTGATAATGTTGCGGTTGTGCTCATTATTCATCACTATTGTGTGAAAATCTCAAGCCATGAACACGTCAATGTATGAGAAGGCAGAACATTTGTTAGTGACTATGGCGGACGCAGATACATGCTTCTTCTTACATGATAATCACTCAAGTCTCTACACGTGAAATGCCCTTGCTATCATTTAGTTTACTAGCATTGTGCACTCCACTTAAAAAATGATTAAAGACAAAAGAAAATGAAATAAACTAATAGATAATGTAGAGATACATTCCACCATACATGTATGTCATCATCTTCTTGACTCAATACGTTTGCCACTATGAGGGCAATCCTTGTAACAGAAAGCCTAAGTTCTAATTGAAATCTTTAGTACCACTGTTGTAAAAATTCAACTAAATACAAATTATTATTTGTTTGCCATTTTAGGAAATGCACTTACTGTAGTTGCTTTTTGCAGAGAGTTACATAAGAAGATAGCATAAGTTAGAGCCACAGTTAGCAAGGCTGTTAGCTTAGCACAAAACAATTCCAGGAAATGTTTGATATGCTTTTTCTTCCAAAAGCAATATCTGTATGCCAAAATAGAAAACTACCATAAGAGGCAATTAGCTTAGCCAAAAGGGATGACAGCTAGGCTAGTTTTGGTGTTGAGAAAAGCTAACCGGTTTCTAGCGATTGTCATATTTAGCGTAGCCTACAGATATGACAGTGGTATTAGTGTCTCTTTTTTCAATATAAAAGACCTGAATGAACGATGTGAAACAGTTTTTCCCAAAAAACACAATATTTTTAATTAATGTACATATGGGAGTCCATGTGCAAGGATTTTTTTCTCACCAAGAGAAACCGCTTTGACACATGTGGGAAATTATTATTATTACGGCTTCCTACCTATTCTACATATTCAATAACAATACGTGTGTGTGTGTGTGTGTGTGTATGTGTGTGTGTGTTTACATCTGTTCAACCTTTGTTCCGTTTCCTTCTCACCACATTTCAGTCTCATTGACCCTACATCCTGTTATAGCTTTGGGCACTTTAGTGTTTTCACACGCCGGTGTGCAAAAACAGCAGCATTTATTGCCGCCTCCAGTGTTTGCCACCAGCGTCTCAGTTACTGAAAATCCTGGGATAGAGTGAGCTTACTGTAACAGCACACCTGCCACAAACACAATCGCAGTATAAGAAAGAGCAACAACAGGGGGAAAACAAGTTTATGACAACATTTTGCCACCCGCAAACCCTTTGGCCCCTGGCCAGGATTGCCCGAAGCCAGACCACAGCATTCTGACGTACAATATGAAGTGGTCTGTTGTCTCTACTCCATGTTACTCACCACTCATTCTGGCTCTGTGACTGGAGAAATCAGGGAACAGACAGCTCCTCCTGAGGGCAGCCACCTGTGGCATATCAACCTCGAGGGGGAGGGCGGGAATTTACCCAACCCTGATGAGTCACGGATTACTAGTCCAGCCAACATCAAGTTGAGACATCTATGGTTTTTGCTTGTTGCATCATTTGCAGAAATTGAGAAACTTGCATGGACACATCTTCAGTAAAATATTGAGAATGCCTTTAACAATGATGAGCCAATAGCAAACTCCATATTAGGTTTTATTGCTGCTTTTGAGTTTAAGTATGTAAAAAGGGGGGTTAGGGAGTGGGGTTCCAATGCTCCATTGATTCTGGCAAAGATTGCACTTTGATGACCTTTTTTGTGAAAGCCCTTCCCAAGACCAAAAGATGTAATCCTCAGCAGACTCAACAGAGACCTATTGTCTTCCAGTGATAAATAAAGAGCTCAACCAGGAAAAGATTTGGCCCTGAAGGTTTATCTTCACATTTTGACATCTCCCTTTACTTCTTGGTTTCAATGTAGAACGCTCACACTGCCAAATAACACATTTTTCATAGTTTGAAGGAACATTTTCAAACTTTTAGTTGCAGTGTGAAGAGACTGTTGAGATGAAAAATCAAATTAGGACTGCAAAATCCAGCCAAAGCATGTTTTTAGGTAGAAGACTCTTACTTTTTCATCCTCTAAATCCTTTGAGGTTCTTTTGAATGGAGGACGGTGAACTCCATAACATTGTGCTAATTACCTGTTTCTTTTTTTTACCTCAGCCAGGCACCAAGACTACCAAAAGCTGGGGAAACCATCCATGGTCACAAGTTCTTCATTGGCTTTGGAGGGAAGGGGGCCAACCAGTGCATACAGGCTGCAAGACTGGGAGCCAAAACCGCAATGGTCTGCAAGGTATGACACTGGAATCAAGTTTGCAGAAATACACTGTTGCTGTGATTTACATTATATGTGCACGTTTGGTTCCAAGCATTAATGTGTGCATTTTGGAAAAAAAAGTTGATTTGCAACTCTCCATGCCTCATTTTCTCTTGATCAATACTATACCGCATGCATACGCCCACCCACACTTGCGCGCCTTCAAACAAGCCTATTCCCATACCATACAACCCAGAGTCTCCAATCAGTACGCTCAGCGTGGCCTTTCAACCCGCGCACTAAAGCACCGAAGCCCCACCTCTGTCAGAACAAAGAGGCCCGATCGATAACAACCCAGTGCGGGAGGAGCTCTCCGGGCATGGGGAGAACCCAAAAATAGACACCCGGGCTTGTCAAAAACATCCAAGACGTAAGGCCACTCTTCAAAGAGATTGGGGCCAAGCAGCCAATACCAGCCCAACCCATTATCACAGGCAGCTAGAAGTGCCCTCGTTTTGGCACATTTTTTGGAAAGCGTGGGTTCGAAGTAGGCGCCTCGGGGCAAGGTGGGGACCCCTTCCACAACCCAAAGTAGCTACAGATGTGGACATCCCAATGCGGAGCAGGGGAAGAGGGGAAGGAGGGAAGGAAAACGAACGTGAGGTGGGTATGAAGAGGCGTGAAGGCGGGGTTATCGTGTCTTCGAGGCTTGGCGCAGCTGGTCGTGTGTTATCGCGTGTGTGCATTTCTTGACTTTGTGTGTTCGTTTTTACACATTTTCGGCGGCGGCACCATGCCAGTATGCTGGCAGGGCACACGAAAATCCAACCCAACTGAGGTTTGACTACCACTTTTCAAAAGTTGCCGCTAACCAAGTCTGACCCCGCTTTACACTCTCTTTGTTGAAATCGTTTTGCTTTCCATCTTTTCTAGGTTGGTAAAGACTTCTTTGGAGACAATTACATTCAGAATTTCAAAGACTATGGTGTAAACACAGGTACGTTTTGCATTACTGCAAGCCAAATTGGTTGCCATTTCCATGTTGCATGGTAAGAAGTTCACGGTCAGAGCATTTATTTTGTGCCTGTATTTTGTCAGTTCTGTTTAGTTGCTCATGCTTTTGGATTTACTGGGAGATTTCTCTATTGTTATGTCCAATGGTGGGTAACCAATTGGAAGTTGTTTAAAATAAAGTTGCTTTTCAAAAGTTGCTCATATCAGACTCCAGATGTTTGTGGCCTGTCTCTTAATAGACAGAACCAAAGAAATGCCAAGCAATTATAGAAGTTACTATGGTGACAAGTGTGTTTTATGAAACACAAATAATGGATACTTTCAAACTCTGTTATTCACCTTTCGTATTTTCCCTCTGTCTCAGACTTTGTCGGGCAAGCATCTGATGCAGCCACAGGAGCTGCCTCAATCATTGTCAACGATGCAGGTAAATGCTTTTCTTTTGCCACTAGCTTATGCATCCTCCTGGGATCCCAAACACTCTTTCAGTTGTAGAAATTGCCTTATACTGTACAGGCTCAACCACGAGTGTATGCTTGCTACCAGCAAACTCTTTCTTACTACTACACAAACACCCTCACACAATCTGTACGCCCATGCATTTAGTGGCGCCATTGACACACAAGTGTTGGAGTGACTAAAACCAACACACACACACACACACACACACACACACACACACACACACACACGCACGCACGCACGCACGCACGCACGCACGCACGCACGCACGCACGCACGCACGCACGCACACACACACACACACACACACACACACACACACACACACACACACACACACAGGTTCCAATCTACAACAATCCAAGACTTTCTCCATGGAGAGTAATTTCTGTCATTTTGCAAATACACTTTTACACATTTAGATGTCGAAAATAATCCCATGTTATATGGATGCATTCTTGGATTTGGATCCCTTTTTCTACAATTTAACATGGAATTAGGTGTTTGAATGCACTGATTTTAAAGAAATATTAAGTCCAACTGAAATTTGTTATATAAGAGATTGATTTAAAAAAAAGAATCATCTGAATTCTTGTCCACATGCCATGCTGCATTAGTTTGAAAGCGTCAATTTAGTCAAATGTGTTAAAGGTTTTCCTTAAGCGGTGAAAGACAAAGCAAGAAGAACAACACACAAATGCACGACAAAACGTAAGTGTTTATGTGGGTTTATTTGAAGTATTTGAAAGGTTACAATATGATAACAATGAAAATAGGTATATTATGGCGTGGACCAGCGCATAGCTCAATTGGTAGAGTTAGCAGCCCATGTACCGGGGGCTTGGTCCCTAAGCGGAGGACCCGGGTGTGAATCCGGCTGGGAAGCATTTGCCTGCCTGTCATCCCCATTTCAACTCTGTCTTTATAATTAAGACAACGGATGCCCTAAAAAATCTTTGAAAAAAAGTATGTAAGGCTTTACAATTTTGAGGGAAACTTGACTGTTAATGTCATAGTTGACACTGAAAATGTTCACTTTTTATACTCAATCAATCAATGTTTATTTATATAGCCCAATATCACAAATGTTACATTTGTCTCAGTGGTCTTCACAGTGTGTACAGAATATCAGTATGACAATACGACACCCTCTGTCCTTAGACCCTCACATCGTACAAGGAAACACTTCCAGAGAAAACGCACAGTTTAAAGGGAAAAATGGGAGAAACCTCAGGGAGAGCAACAGAGGAGGGATCCCTCTCCCAGGACGGACAGACGTGCAATAGATGCCGTGTGTAAATTAAAAAGATAATACATTTCCAACATAGGTAGTCCAGATGTTTGGAAATGCATGTGTGTATAATAGGAAGATGAATCCACGAGGATATCCATCCAGGACTTATGATCCAGGACCACAGCCACGACTCAAGATCCAGGGCTCGCGATCCAGGACACAGGACCGCAGGATCATCCATGACTCCGGATCCCGGCGTATATAGACACCAAAAAGAAAGAAATTTGGGGAAGCTGGGTTAATCGGAACATGAGAGACAGAGGTATAGACAGAGAGAAGGAAGAAGTAAGATGTCCCCCGACAAACTAAGCCTATATGAGCAAAACTAGGGGCTGAATCTAATCAGCCATAACTATAAGCTTTATCAAAAAGGAAGGTCTTAAGCGCACTCTTAAAAACGGATAGGGTGTCTGCCGCCCGAACACAAACTGGAAGCTGATTCCACAAATGTGGAGCCTGATAAGAAAAGGCTCTGGCTCCCATTGTACTTTTAGAGACTCGAGGAACAACCAACAACCCTGTATTCTTGGAACGCAATGCCCTAATAAGACAGTAGGGTATAATGAGTTATTTAAGGTAAGATGGAATCTGCCCATTAAGGGCTTTGTAGGCGAGAAGAAGAATTTTAAATTCTATCCTGTGTTCTATAGGGAGCCAGTGTAAGGCAGCCAGAACAGGAGTAATGTGGTCCCTTTTCCTAACTCTGCTTAGTACACGAGCTGCAGCATTTGGAATCAGCTGAAGCAACTTGACTGACTTCTTGGTACACCCTGATAATAAGGAGTTACAATAATCCAGCCTTGAAGTAACAAATGCATGGACTAGTTTCTCTGCATCGTTTTGAGGCAAGATATGCCTGATTTTTGCTATGTTACGTAGATGGAAGTAGGCGGTCCTTGAAATTGATTTTATGTGGGCGTTAAAGGATAAATCCTGATCAAATATAACACCAAGATTCCTTACAGTCTCACTGGAGGCCAAATTAATGCCATCCATAGTTAGTATATCTTTAGATAATTTGTTTCGTAGATTCTTCGGGCCAAGTACAATAACTTCAGTTTTGGTCGTGTTTAACATCAAAACATTTAAGATCATCCACGTTTTTAAGTCCTTAAGGCAGTCTTGAATTTTATTTCGATGATTAATTTCATCAGGCTTGATTGATAAATATAGTTGAGTATCATCCGCATAACAATGAAAGTTTACAGAATGATTTCTTATAATATTGCGGAAGCATATATAATGTGAACAAAATAGGTCCGAGCACTGAGCCCTGTGGCACTCCATGGCTAACTTTGGTTTGCGTGGAAGATTCATCGTTAACACGTACAAACTGAGGGCGTTCAGATAGATAGGACCTAAACCAGCCTAAAGCAGTTCCCTGTATGCCAACTAAGTGCTCTAGTCTTTGCAATAGGATATCATGGTCGATAGTATCAAATGCAGCACTGAGATCGAGCAAAACAAGAATAGAGACAAGTCCCTTGTCTGAGGCTATTAGAATGTCATTTGTGACTTTAACCAGAGCTGTCTCTGTGCTATGATGTGTTCTAAAGCCAGACTGAAAATCTTCAAATAAATCATTGTTTTTTAAGGTCATTTGCTATATTGCCCTCACACATACTGTAAATAGTGTGAAAACATTCAAAGTACAGTAAGCCCCCACAGTTTCTTACATCACACATCCCGTATTTAGCCCTATTTATGGAGTTGAGAGTTCCCATGGGTTGTCAAAGTCATCACACAGTGGCTGTTGTTTCCTCACACGTCTCTTTTGGTGTCCGCGGGCAGGTGATAATGCCATTGTGATCGTGGCTGGTGCCAACATGCTGCTGGGCAGTGAGGAGCTGCACAAAGCTCTTCCAGCCATCAGTCATGCAAAGGTCCTGGTGTGCCAGCTGGAGATCAGCCCGCAGACGTCCTTGCAGGCGCTACGCATGGCTCAGGAGAACAAAGGTCAGTGAGTGTATTTGTGCTTTACATGATGGTGTGTCCACAGCTCACGTGTAGGTTGCTCAGTTGCCAGGGCGAACATTCTTATAGGGGCCATATTATGCGTTTTTGGGTTTTCCCTGTAGTGTGTTTTACAGGTTTTTGTGCATGTATATCTCCCACACACTCCCCCCCCCCTGCCTGAAGTGCCTTCATTGGACTCCTTTGTGTACTTGTTCACATCACTTTGTGACACTCGCGCTTCTACTGGCTAGCGCTCGAGCACATTGTCCGTGTTTGGCTAAGGGTCAAGACATCTCAAAGCACAATTCACCAGACCAATCACAACAGAGCCGGCCAGCTAACAAATCAAAGCAGACTGGGCTATGGTTTCAGACAGAGGGTGAAAATACTGTAGGTGCTGCAGCACAGGCAGTATGAGAAAAATAAATATGTTTTTGAACATTAAAGCAAGTAAAAATACAAATATGAAACCTGAAAAAGAGCATTATAGGGCTGCTTTAAGACAAATTCTTCCCACTGACTCGAAGATGATACAAGTAATATGTTCACGAGTGTTTGTTAGGTCAATGCAGCTCACATTCCACATAAAACACCATGTCTGTACTAGGGGTGTAACGGTTCACAGAATTCACGGTTCCACCACTCGCACTCCATCGTTATTGTAGTCCACAGGGAACCCGAAATGTTCCCACACAGCTGATTTAAAAGACGCAGGTGGGTCTTCTCTTCTAACTCCTGTGTGTTATCTGAAATCGCCATACTAACTTTTCTTCTTCTTGTATTTTGTTCGTTTTGTTGTGTTTTCTTCTTGTTCTTCATTTGTTGTTTAAGGGCGGCTGGCAAACAGATTTTAGGCGCAATACCGCCCCCTGGATTATATATAGTGTAATGGATACTGCCCTGAGTGACAGACTTTTTTCCCACTCATAAAAAAGGCGTATTCGTCATGTGACTGCATGTGCCGAACCGTGACATCCGAACCGTGACGTCCGAACCGTGACGGTTCGGGACGAATATGGATACCGTTACACCCCTAGTCTGAACGGATATTGCCAATTGATTAATTGTTGTCCTGCGTAAATGGTAAATGGTATCGCCCCTCTTGAAAGCTGGTGATCCCACTGAGTTTAATAACTATCGTCCTATCTCAAATCTTTCTGTGTTATCAAAGAGTCCCTAGTTTCAACTATTTTTAAATTCACACAACATCCTTAACCCTATGCAATCTGGATTCCGATCAAAGCACAGTACTGTGACTGCCAGTCTGAAAGTCTGAGACGATATTAAGGCTGCTTTGGATACACAATCAGTTTGTGTTGCATTGTTTATTGACCTAGCCAAAGCATTTGACACTGTCGATCACCACATTCTGTCTAATGTTATGTTGATGTCTCGTTTCGGTCATAACGCCATTTGCTGGATTCAAAGTTATCTAACCGACCGTACTCAATGTGTCAGGTTGGGTAGTACTGTCTCTGACCCTGTCACCTTGGAGAAGGGAGTTCCACAGGGCTCTATTTTAGGGCCCTTGCTCTTTTTATTATATGTAAACAATATTTGTAATCAGATGCAATTTTCTACCTATCATATGTATGCTAATGACACTATTGTATATTCATGTGCTCCTTCTCTGGATATGGCCGTTTCCAATTTAAAATCAGATTTTATCACGCTGCAGCATGCACTTCTTGATTCCAAACTGCTATTGAACAGTAAGAAAACCAAAGCAATGCTTTTTGCTCCCAAGTCAGTGTCCTCTTGCCTCTCCATTGACACCCTTGATGGCGTCTCTGTTGAGTTTGTCGATACCTACACAATATCTGGGCTTTTGGTTGGACAGAAATCTAAACTTTAAACACCACATTGAAGTTCTAACAAAGAAATTGAAATTCACTCTTGGCTTGCTTTTCAGACTTAAATGTTGTTTTTCAACTTCATCCCGTAAAAGGTTGGTCTCTGGCTTATTCCTGTCCCAGCTTGACTACGGTGATACAATTGATAGATTTGCCAGTCCCAATGTTTTGGCCAAACTTGACCCACTCTACCATGCTGCACTGCGTTATATATCAAATGCACCCTATAGGACTCATCATTGCAAACTGTACAGCCTAACTGGATGGTCCTCACTTACTATGCGTAGGATGCAGCATTGGTTTTTATTAATGTATAAAGCCATTTTAGGTAAGCTTCCACTGTACATATATGCCAGATTTGCTCCAGTTTGTGACTCTCACAACCTCAGATCCAGTGCCTGGATACGGTTCCAGGTACCTGCTGTGCGGACTGAGGCTGGAAAAATTAGTCTTTTTTATTATGGTTCTTGGTCTTGGATTGACCTTCAATCAAGCCTAAAACTGAGGGCACTTGTCTCAATAGCATGTTTTAAATTGAAGTTGTCTGAGGTCCTTACCACCAGCTGCTCTTGCAGAAATAAGTAGTGTACCTTTCTTACTGTCCTAAATGTGCACAATGTACTGACTGCTTTTTCGTCTTTTGTTTTCTTAGTTGTGTTCTCTGTATTTTATATGTTTGTGTTATGTGTAACGTTGCTGCCTTCTTGGCCAGGTCAGTATTGTAAATGAGATTTTATCTCAATGCTTTTTTATCTGGTTAAATAAAGGTTGAATAAAAAAAAAAACGGAACCAATTTCAGACCCTTCCTCTCGCCACCTTTTTGGTGATAACCAGGTTATTGAGCTCATGATCTTTAATAGCATCCTATTATTAGCACGCCTCACGTCATTCGATACGTCTGGGGAGCCTCACGCCCCTGTCATCAGGGCCTGCCACTGGTAATCGCTCGCTGCAGGCTGCCAGAGCGAAAGAGTCGCAGCCACAACCGTGTTGCAGATGGGACACCCAGATGGCCTCGCCGAGTGCCACCCTCTTTCCCCCGAACCCCCCCTTCCTCAGTGTCGACCATACCATGGGATCAGGCTCTGCATGTGGCACCAGGAGAGAGGCAAAGCGAGCGAAGACGCTTGGCAAAGATGCCACCGTCGTCGATGCTGCTCCATCAGAGACTTGCGTAAATGGAGTTCTCTGGAGGGAATGGGTGTTAATGGGTTTGGCGGCGAGGATTTAATAGTGCGGGGGTGAAGCGTTGCACAAATTACGCAAATGTCACCAGCGAGCCACACGTACTGTGGATGCCAGCTTTCGAAACACACTTGTTGAGAAGAGTTTAGGTTCCTCACATGTAATTAGTTGAGAGAAAAAAGTATCTATATATTTACTTCCATCTAATATTGAGAAGCTAATGGAATTACATTAATTTCTAAGACCTGAGGAAATGCTAGGAGTTGTGTAGTTTCACTCTTTTTTTTCTCTTCCATCTTCAACCCCCCTTTCCTCTTGCTTGTCTGAGCAAGAAGCCACTTTTATATTTCTCACCAGATGCAATTAGAGCCTCTTAAAGCCCTTTCACACACTCACTGATGACTCATTTACTTTGTGTGTGTGTGTGTGTGTGTGTGTGTGTGTGTGTGTGTGTGTGTGTGTGTGTGTGTGTGTGTGTGTGTGTGTGTGTGTGTGTGTGTGTGTGTGTGTGTGTGTGTGTGTGTGTGTGTGTGTGTGTGTGTGTGTGTGTGTGTGTGTGTGTGTGTGTGTGTGTGTGTGTGTGTGTGTGCTTCCAAATAGGAGCGTGCAGGGGATCTTACCCTGTTTTCCCCTCTGCTCTTGTTTTCCATTCACCTATCCTCCCAAAATCCACCAAACCAACACACTGCTGTATTTGTGTGCTTCCTCGAGCTGACCTGGTTGCTTTCCCAACACATCTGCAAGCAGACTTTGAACTTCCATGCAAAAAAAAAAGCCCAGTCATGACACACGCATTCTCCTGCCAGACGTGACTCAGTATGCACACAAGCAAGTATTACCACATCTGTCCCAGCAGCTGTGAGCATGTCTGTGTGTTTGTGTATGTGTGCTGGAGTGTGTTTTACCAACACCTGGAAAGCAAAACATGCAACCTGAGACCAACGCACAGGTAAAAATGACGTCCACAGTAGCAGCTCATGGCATCAGAGAGGCAGATTCCTTTATGCATGGTTGTATTAGGGATTTAACACAAGCTGCTCCTGTGTGCATATTGATAGACTTCCATCCTCAGTAGTCTTATTGCATGTTTACTTAATGAGCATTGGGCCTATGCATCAGCACTGAAGTGATGCAAACGCTGCTTTTACGCCACAGTTCGCAAACAAAAGGACATGTTATGGAAGACAACATTGTTCTACCAGTTCTTTCCATGGCTACAGATGCTAACTATTGACAATAGTACATGAAAAGCCTTTTAAGTGATTGAGCAATATAGCCTGCTTACATAGCAGTATATATATGTTAAGTGCTTCAAATAACTTAAATGTATTTAAACTTTAACATAATGTATTACAATTAATAGCACAACTAGGCTCACATTTGCTTCACATGTTTGTTAACTTATGCATGTGAGCTTCTGAGGAACATTGGAAAAATGTGGAGGAGAAAAACTACTGATTCCTCTTTTGAGTGGAAGAGGGGTTTTTAGTATACTGTAAATAAACAGGTTTTTAAACGAAAACACAAGAAGAAGAAGAAGAAGAAGAAGAAGAAGAAGAAAAAACTGATTTAAAGCGCTTTCGAAAGCCGACATTTACATTTGTCAGTTTTAATCAAATCTGTGTATTTGGGCAATTGTGGCAATCAAAACTCTGCATGGACATTTTTGGACACAGGTTAACAACATAAGTGGAAGAGGACTGGCTTGGACTTTTGCAGAGGTCCGGTGTTTGCTTGACATCTGGACTAAAGAGAACATACAAATGATGTCCTCAAAAATAACGACATTTATAAAGAAACTTGAGATAAACTTGAGGAAAAGAGATCTGTGGCGCGTTCTACTTTATGTTGCTTGGTTAAAGTTAGCATTGTGTTGGTTCTCTAATAGCTTTTTTTTCCATCCCACAAAATAATTAGTTTAATTTACAAGTGGAATATTTACTAAACAAAACAAAACATACTGTAGCATGGAACGGGAAGGATAAAATAGCTGACTCATATCTGGATTTTAGGACTCATTCCTTAAAAATCTATTATAAGACTGACGTGTTTTGATTTTGCATTACTTATATTGACAGTAAAAAAATTCAGACGTCTTCTTTAAAGATCCCTGGAAAGCATTTGTGGCGAAAGAGGAGATAGGGAACTGATATAAAAACGTTCAAACAGTCGAGAAGATCCCTCCTTTATGCAAAAACAGAGGCATTGCACTTCAGAGATCTCGCACTTCGAAACGGAAGTGATGGAAACTGAGGGGGAATACAGTTAACATAGAGAGAGAGGGAAGAAGAGCAACCTGGTGTCACTTTTCTTGTGACATGTCCATAGTACATGTGGGTACACATACAGTATATGAGTGTGTGTGTGTGTGTGTGTGTGTGTGTGTGTGTGTGTGTGTGTGTGTGTGTGTGTGTGTGTGTGTGTGTGTGTGTGTGTGTGTGTGTGTGTGTGTGTGTGTGTGTGTGTGTGTGTGTGTGTGTGTGTGTGTGTGTGTGTGTGTGTGTGTGTGTGTGTGTGTGTGTGTGTGTGTGTGTGTGTGTGTGTGTGTGTGTGTGTGTGTTAGGAAACAGATAGATGATATTTCCACTTTTAGCAAGCAGCCCGGCATCCACCTCAAAGCGCCAGGTGGCCAAAGCCCTGCACAAACCCACGCAGCTGCTCTCTTATGTGCCCACGCAAACACACACACAGCAACTAGGCACACACTTTAGCACAACAGACTTTGATGTCACCAACGCTGAACATACATTTCCCTCACACACACTTGCATGAGGCTTTATTTTGTACACAGAGATATCAGAATTAATCGCTTCGTCAAGCTGGGCTTATCCTCACACATACACAGAAATCATGGTATTAGATGCATTAATGCTCTGTGCTCATGAATATGCATAAGACAGTGATGTGCAACACGTACAGAGGATTACTTCTGACAAACACTCTTGCTCTCTCTCTCTCGCTCTCACCCTCCCTTGCGCTCCTCAACACACAGAGAAAGGGTCACAACTCATCTCACCCACACACTGACACACATATATTGGGGTTATATGCCGCATATTGACACACACTACCCTATAACTGCAGGGGTTACTGCGTACCACAAAAAAAGCTGTAGGATGTGAAGCTGTTTCCACCAGCATTTCCTCTTTTTTATTTCAAGGAATGCTAATTTAATCGTTTAAAAGGTGTCTTTTTATAGAAGCTTACCCACTTGAGCTATGCCTGCAAAAGCAATTCCCAGTGGTAGCCCACTAGTCTTTGTTCCCATTGAAAGTGTAATTAAGGTAATGTCAGATCTTGACACTGAAGCTTAGCAAATGTAAAAGAAACTTCACACAACCGGAAAATGTGTCACTGATGGACATTGTAACAATTGTATCCCATATTTAATGGCAAGCTGACAGCTATAACTGAGAAAAGTTTTATTTTCTTAAATTGTTAAGGATTGCATGTTATCCCAAGTGACCCGTAGATTACAATGATTTACTGTGTGGAAAATAAAATGTTTGTTTCTTGTTACAGTAAAGACAATATTCAACCCAGCACCGGCCATTCCTGACTTGGATACAGATTTCTACAGAGCCTCTGATGTGTTTTGCTGTAATGAGTCTGAGGTGATAATTCACACACACACACACACGCACACACACACACACGCACGCACGCACGCACGCACGCACACACACACACACACACACACACACACACACACACACACACACACACACACACACACACACACACACACACACACACACACACACACACACACACACACACACACACACACACACACACACACAAAGTAAATAAAACCAGTCCTACACTGTGGGTACTAAATTGACCGGCTTTCTGTTTGCAGTACGTGATATCAGTTGTAGATTTATCATCATTATTTGTCTTTTTGAGAAAAGATTTTGAATGTCACATCAAGGTAAACAACAGCAGGCGTTGTGTATTTTAGCTAGCGATGATGCTTTCTGGAAATCCCTAGCTATTTCCTCTAGCTGTATACTTAACAAGGCTATAGCTAATGAGCTCAATGAGTTGCATGAAAATGTTTCAGTTGGCTCAGGAAAAAACTCTTTTAGGATAGGTTTTTTCTGATGTTTTGGTAAATGAAACGCGGTCTTGGGTACTGTTTGCTGGAGTTACTGGAACGTAATCCTTCCCAAAAAGCAAGCTATGGCAGCTAATGTTAGCTTAAACTTTGATAATGTTCAGGAGCGGCTTCAACACAGTGAGATAATACTGAGAAGTAGATGTGCTGGTCATGAATGTGGCTTCAATGTAGCCTTTCCCAACAAACTAATATACAGTAGTTAGTTAATGATGCACTCCTTGGCATTGAATCTAGATAGTAAGCTAGTTAGCCTGGAATGCTAACTCTTGCAGTTTAGCCCACAATAGAGCAGATTACCAATTTCTTACACATTTTGCCTGGAAAAGGACACAACCTTCATCTTGGTGAATGGTCAGTTAGGTCAGGATGGTTAAAATCAACACAAACTGCTGTTTGAAAGTGTCAACACTTGTTGAAAACTAACATTGGAAGCCTTTGTTTTGCCAACCTAGTCTCACGGCATTTCGTTTTATAGTCACAACATTTAATCTATTGATTTGTGTTCACCAACACGATTTTCCCCTTTTTTTCGTGTCACACAGAATGATTTTAAAAGCAATGCATTTCTATTGGTAGTATGTTTCGTGCCTGCACCACGTCTTTTTGTCCGGTCGGGTCTTGGAATACCGGAAGCTGTGTGGTTCATAAAAACATTTTCTTACTCAATATCAAGCCACGATTATTGTTTTTATTTGAAATTGTATAATGTTGGACTTTTTTTGCCGTCCGTGAGGAAAAAAAATGGGGCTCAGAGCCTCAGGATACTGAAATATGTATTTTTTAAATATTTTCTTCCTTCTAATTTGTTATTCTTTTCTAAATAACACACTGTTATTTACTCAACAATAACACACAATTATCCTTGTTTTTATTTGTTTAATTATATAATCTCGAGCTTGTTTGCCGTCCGTCAGGAACTGAATTTCAAAATAAAGTCACCGGAAACAGACATTTCCGGGACATTTCGACACACACCCACTGAACTGATTACCCAAGATCCTCAGCTATGGTTGAAGCTCGGTGATTGGATGTTTTAGCCGCAATGCACGTTGGGATATGGGATATGGTTTATGCGATATGAAATCCAAAAACATTTAAAAAAAAAAAGAAAATAATGCTTTATTCCGAGTGTGTGCTTTTTCTCATAACGGCATTGTAATACACGGTTCGGCTGCATTAAATATTACACATCTGCCGTAGTTCTTTATTTATAGAGCCCTGATTAGAAGACTTCTGGACAAACTGGAAGAACTGCCGCCGAAACTGAATACGTGACGTGGATCATAATATATCAGCAACCACCTAGTGGTTAAAGCACGTTATTGAATATTTTTGTTGAATATGTTATATTTGATGAAAAAAATATTAAGAGTACAGAGGGGGAAAGTAGAAGGTCCATGATAGAAATATAGAATATAAAAAATCAAGAAGATACTGTAAGTGATCTCTACAATAAAACTGTTTAGTGCTGGATGTCCAAAGATATTAATAGGAGGAGGTGCAAAACAGACAAACTAATTAACCTTTATTTAAACATTAAAGAATAATTTAGGTTAAGGTCGTCTTTTAAAGGGGACCTATCATGCAAAATGCACTTTTGTACGTCTTTCATACATGAATATGTGTCCCCGGTGTGTCAGGGAACTCACCGAGTGTCAGAAAACACAACCCTCTCTCTTTTCCTCCATACCCAAATCTCTAAAAACGGGGCTGCAACGGAGCTGATACAGATTTGAAATTGTTCTGATGTCAGAAACGGGGTGCTCCGCTTATATGGGCAACTCTCCACCTATCAGGGGAATGAGCGGTTGTGTGGCATGGTAACAGCATGGTAACAGCATGGTAACAGCATGGTAACAGCATGGTAACATGACGCTCGTGTCTCGCCCCCCTCCTTTGCAGGGGGCGTGGTCAGCTGCAGCTCATTTGCCACAGAATCAGCCCTTGTAAAGACAGGGCTGGAAAAGAGCAAACAGAGCGAAATGAGGCATGGCTCAAATCCATGATCTGTTTGGTATTTTGAAAAACAAACTTCACAGACATGTTTTGTATAGGTATGGCCCTACAATATATTATTCAAATATAGAATAATAGGTCCACTTTAAATAAGAAAAAAGCTTTGTGGGTATCTACAGATAAATATTAAGCCTGACAAAGTACTTAACGTCTAATATATTGCTTTCCTGCAATGTTAACTATGTTGAAGCATTTATTTTAACTGATATTATACATATTAATTATACTCTAATGTATGTAGATAGTATAAGACATTTGCAGAATAGGACAGTTTAATGGTGGAGGTATACACACATATTGATAGATGTATTGTAATGCACTGCTGAGGAACTTGCAACCCAAGTTTTTCATTCATTGCATAACTACACTATACTGTGTATATAATATGTCAATAAACCTTAGAAAATCTTGAAATGGATGTCCAAAATAGCCATTATACAGTCTTTAATTAACTATTGGAGAATAACGAGTAATGAATATACTTTATACGGGATCTGCAGTCTTTTTAGTCTTTTCAAGCACCAACTATCAAATATCTCGCCTGATTGTTGGCACTTGACAATCACCTTCCCTGAATTTTACTCAGGTGTAACTAAAGTCTGATTTAAGGGTTATTTATATTTCACATAATTAATCAGAATCTGCAAAGTAACTAAAATAAATGTAGTGGAGTAAAAATACCAGGTTAACCTCTGAATTGTAGTGGAGTAGAACAAAGTAACAATACATTGCATGTTTTACATGCTGCTGTGTATTACTTGGGATCAATAAAGCATATCTTATTTTATCTTAAGATGATCGATGACTACTGCCATATTTGCTAAATGTGCCTCTGAACCTTGACAAGTGCATGTCACAGGCTTATCAATGAACAATAGGAGGATTCACAGACATAAGACCAGCTATTAAATAAAGCTCTTCTGACCTCAGGTGTCATGTGGGTATATTAATGCTGCCCATTATGGACACAAGCAATTTTCACCCATGTATTAATTATATGTTTTAAATTTGATAACACCAATGTGTTTCCTAAACCTCCAGGGGTGTACATAGTTTAATACTGGCAACTAATAATTATGGGAAAGTAGTTTTTAAAACTACAATTCCCAGTAGAGACGTGCCATAGAACATGTTGCGAAACACAAAAGCCAGCATGTTCTGGGGGGGGGTTGGGCTGGACCCGTTCGAGTCCTATTTTGGATAGTGTGCCGTGGTTTCATTCCATTTCAAAGAGCTGTCTGACGCTCGGCGTAACCTTGGCGCACTGCTACTCCAACATCCAATCATAGAGCTTGAAGACTTATCACGGGGTTTGTCAAGCAAAGGGACTGTAGTCCCAAACGATAGCTGAGGATTATGGGTAGTCTCGTGTCTTCAGCCATCCTAAACTCCGAAAAAAACTATTTGTTTCTCCGAATTGAAGGGGAAAAACACAAAAGCATTGTACACAATTTAAACCAATCAATGTTGTGTAATTAACAAGGATAAACTGATGTTTGACAGTGAGGGGAATACTTTCGGTTTTACTATGAAAACTTCAAGACCGGAAATACTGTTTTCACCCGATGCCGTTGCCTGGCAACGCAATTTTGTTGATAGGTTATTTTGAAATTCAGTTCCTGACAGACCGCAAAGAAAACTGAGATTATAGAATTAAACAAATAAATAAAAACAAGGATAATTGTGTGTTATTGTTGAGTAAATAACAGTGTGTTATTTAGAAAAGAATAACAAATTAGAAGGAAAAAAGATTTAAAAAATACATATTCTGAGCCCCATTTATTTTCCTCACGGACGGCAAAAAAAGTCAGACATTTAAAAATAAAAGCAATAATTGTGGCTTGATATTGAGTAAGAAAATGTTTTTATGAACCACACAGCTTCCTGTATTCCAAGACCCGACCGGACAAAAAGACGTGGTGCAGGCACGAAACATACTACCAATAGAAATGCATTGCTTTTAAAATCATTCTGTGTGACACGAAAAAAAGGGGGAAATTGTGTTGAACACGAATCAATAGATTAAATGTCATGACTATAACACGAAATGCCGTGAGACTGGGTTGGTTTTGCAGCCCTCAGTTAGGTAGGTAGAAACATTTGTTTTCTCTGTGAAAGGAAAAAGATCATAGGTCTGAGATGTTATGAGCGCCCACACACATGCACACACCTTTTCACAGTGATTCAACTGCGTCTCCCGGGTCATGACCTCTGCCAACACATCAATAACCCCACTGTAGCCTTTAGCCATACATGTAAATGCTCTGGTATGAAGAGGGATATGAGTATCCGTGCACCCTTTTACGGTAAAACCAAGTGTCATGGCACCTTGTGTCTTGACTCTAAGGTGACGACAGAGGAGCGACGGCGGGGGGGGCAGGGTTAGATGGGAATCGTAGTAAAAACAACAAGGCAGATGTGCTCTTTGGCTGAGTCATCAGCCCCCTCGGGATGAAGTGGATGGGCGTTTGCCTGGGAGTCTCTATTTGATATGGTGGTGCAGGACAGAGAGAAGCTGTAGCCAGGTGTGGGGGACATGAAAGGGAGAGTTGGGGAAAGCACATCATGTTTTTTTTAAAGTGTCAGGTCATGAAGGTACAGTCATGTTACATATGAGACAGTAAACGGGGTTGGAAAGGGCACTAAAACATCTTGATTATTATAAAAAAAAAAAAAGCCTAACATTCAATATCTTAAAAATAATAATAATTAAAAAAAAAAAAATGGTAAAGCCCCTAAAAGTAGAATTTGTCATTCTATTTAACAGTTTAAACTCTTAAGACCCGATACATTGTTTACCTACAGCAATTGTTGCCCCTGTACCGGAGTAGCTTTAAATAATTAGACTTTTAAAGGTGCAATAAAAAAAACAAAGGGTAATCTACTCAGATCTGACGGCAGTAAAACAGGAATACACATGAGGAATAATGGATACTTTCCAAAATTCATGGGACACTGCATAAAAAAA